>NC_050573.1:199239017-199544017 GCF_011100635.1 Trichosurus vulpecula
CCTCCCCTTCCCTTCCTTCTTCCCTCCCCTTCTCTTCTCCTTTCTTCCCCTCTCCTCTCTTCCCCTGTTCCTTCCCTCCCCAACACCCTCCCCTTTCTCCTCCCCTCCCTCCTCTTCCCCTCTCCCCTTCTCCTCTCCTTTCTTCCCCTCTCCTCTTCCTCCCCTTCCTCTGCTGCTCTCTTTGCCTTCAATCTCTTTCCTCCCCTCCCCATCTTCCTCCACACCCCATCACTCTCCTCTCTTCCCTTGTTTTCTCCTTTCCCCTCACCTCTTTCCTCTTTCCCTCCTCTTCTCTCCCCCTTCCCTTCCTCTTCCCCTTCTCCTTCCTTTACCTCCCCTCCTCTCTCTTCTCTTCCCCTCTCCCTTCCTCCCCTTCCCTGCCTTCTTCCCTCCCCTTCTCTTCTCCTTTCTTCCCCTCTCCTCTCCTCCCCTGTTCCTTCCCTCCCCATCACCCTCCCTTTTCTCCTCCCCTCCCTCCTCTTCCCCTCTCCCCTTCTCCTCTCCTTTATTCCCCTCTCCCCTCCTCTTCCTCTCCTTCCCCTGCTCCTCCCTTTGCCTCTACTCTCTTTTCCTCTCCTCTCCCCATCTTCCTCTACTCTCCATCACTCTCCTCTTCTTTTTTTTGCTCTTCTCCTTCATCTTTCCCTTCTCTCCCCTCCCCCTTCCTTCCTCTTCCCTTTCTCTTTCTTTTACCTCCCCGCTCCTCTCCCTTCCTATAATAAGATATCATAGGGGAAGGGAGGGTGTAGTCAGGTAAAATAGTCCTTACACACTTAAAAGTGTGTGTATATTTATGTGGAGGATCATCTTTACTCCACACCCCCCCACCCTGCCCCCCGCCTCCCCCCATAGAGAGGAACACTGGGATTTCATTTGTCCTATGTACTTTTCTGCCTGATGCTAGAGAAGGGCCTGATACAGGATTGTGCAGAGCAGGAGAGGGGAGAAACAGGAGTATGTGTGGTGTTGATTTTCTAGGCCCGACTGTATTCACTTGCCTGTGCCCTTGTGGAAACCTTTGGTTAAATCTGAATAACTAAGCACCTCTTGGACCAGTTCTTCCTGCTCAGGCTGCACAATCTAGGTCATTTTCCCTAGAAATTACAGAAGTTATCCTTAAAAAGTCTGGACTTAGTGTGGGCTTCCTGTGATGCAGTAGAGTAATGAACTTGCAGTCAGAAAGTTCTGAGTTTGAATCCTGCATGAGTCATTCACTAGCTAAACAAATCATATAACCACTCCGGGTTTCAGTTTTCTCATATGTAAGATGAAAGTGTCAGACTCAACAACCTCCAGGGTCCTTTCCAACTTTAAATCTATGATCCTATGATTCTCAGCATTAGTTAATTTATTTCAAAAGCTTGAGCTCTGAGTGCCAACTTCCTTGGATCCCCCCCCATTTCATACTCTGACTCAAATGCTTTCCTCTCCCTTACAAATTTTAAATATTATGAGCTTTCTTATTTCTTCCCAAAGAGGACCTTCTTGCTTTCTGGCCACCCCCCTTGTGCACCTCACTACCCTTTGGAGCACCCCAGCTTCTCTGCTACTGGTCAGAGAATTAAGGTTAAGGTTTTTCTGATTAGCCTTTATCGGCATCAGAGTTAGAGCACACAGGAAGAGACAGTCAGCATTCCAGATACCTTAGGATATTTGCACGCTTATGGCTAGTTTCATATCAATATCTTTAGCCCAAGAGAAATCCAGCTAAAAACCAGCCTGAGACCCTTGTTAATTTGTTCCTTTTTCTGTCACCGGGTGTATACTATTGCTCTGATTCTGAAGAAATGCTCTATCAATTTGATAAAACCTACAGTAGAATTTTTTTTTAAAGCAGCTCATAAAGCACATATTTTTTTTTCTTCTCCCAGAGCTCTATTCTTTTAAAATAGTGTTTGCTTTTTATTTGTTTTAAGGACTTTACTAAGCTCTGCGACTACAATATCTCAGCTTGTTCTATTTGAAGGCTGTTCTCCTGTCATCACTCATTTTCAGTGGGCAAAGGGGAGCAATTGCTGGGTATCAAATCATCATCAAGGAAACCAGCCTTGACACTAGTTAAAAAGGGAGATGGATGGTCAGTTGGCTTCCATGGAAAATATTCTCCTAAGTATCCTAGCAAGGTCCCTTGATAACAAACTAGTGGCTTTCTTTCTCTCTTTTTCCCCCCTTTCCTTTTCTTTTTTAATAGGTGCAGCGCAATCACCAGTATTTCCTCAGGGTCATCTTTTGATGGCAGGTTTTCATAAGGGAGGAGAACAAGAGGTTAGGTGACAAGGAAGCCCACTTAACAATTAGAATCTAAAGGGCTCCTTTTATCCACTTTTCCGTTCCTTGGAATACAAAGTGATTTTTTTTGGTTCATGTCTGTTTTGGGGAAAGGAAATTTAAACACAATCAATCTAATCCTGCTTATCATCCCTGTGTTCCTTGTTCCTCTGAAATTTGGAAGGAGAGAACACTTAATAGAAACAAATATTCATAAATGAGGATTAAATAGTAACCTTTATTGCCACTTCTGTAGAATGGGGATAATAAAATGAAAATGTGTGTTGGAGGAAATAGTATGGGGAAATTACTAAGCACTTTTTCCAATGAAAATAGTGACGGAAATACTCTCTCTTCCAAATGTTAAGTAAATCCATTTTTTCCCCCACACCAGCTTGGTTTATACATAGACTTTTTTTCTTTCTTTCCGAACCTCCCATTCGATTGTTTTAGTTACACTAAGCCATATAAACTCTGAAGTAACTTTAAATACCCACCTCCCTGGATACTGAAAAGTGTTAGGAGGTCAATAAGACTTCTGCCAGAGACACTGAGGTGATGGGCTGCTAAAATGCACCTGTGGTACAGGCTCCTTGGTGGCTTTCCAACACACAGCATGCAGGCTGCGGGGCCCTTGGAGATCTCGACACCTCAGTAGGTTTCAAGGCAATTCAAGTTTTGGTTTTCTTAGCTTGTAAATTCCTTTCTGTTCTTTGGAGTCACTTCCAAGTTGTTGTCCTTGTTTTCCTCAGGCTCTGATCCAACCTAATACTTCCAAGGAATTTAGATCTCACACTGTATTTCCACTGATATCTTTGTTGTTTGGGGATGCTTGTTCCTCTCCAAGATTCCAAATAATTTCCTAATCTTCCACTCAGTGGCCAAGTAATCTAGCTGACCTCCATGGATGATTTAGTCCCATGCCAACGATGCCTATGCTTTGCTACTGCCACAGCAAAATCAACTAGCAACGGGATTGCAAGTCAACCAGAATCTAATTCCCAATGAGGGAGGCTCTAAGGCCACTACCACATGACAGAGGATGATGCACACGCTGAAGCCCATCTGTTAGGTAGTTCGTGGGAAACTGAGGATGGAGGAAAGGGAACAAAAGCAGCAACAACAAATACAACTATTTATTTCTTAAATAAGACAGGGCAAGTAGGACAAAGGTCATTCTGACGAAGACAACTCCCTCTCAATCAGAGAGGGAGTTTGGGGATGGGGGAAGAGAATTTAAGTGTTCATTACGTGACAGGCACAGATGGTAAAAATACAACAACCAAGAAAGCACCTGCCCTCAAGGAGCTTAAATTCTAATGGGGAATGACAACACATAAGAGGGAACTGGGAGGAGTGGAACGGGGAATATGCTTGTTGGCATGGTTTTGAGATGACTGGAAAGCAGAGTACAAGTCTTGTTGAGAACAAAATGAGGCAAAAGCTTGGCTTTCAGACTTTGTCTTCCCAGGGCCAGAGTCCAAGGGTACAGTGGGAGGAAAATGAAAAGGAGAGCCAGAGTCCCAGAGGCCGGGTGTGGTGATGGTTAGGAGGTAGTGGATCCTGGTTACAGATAAGATAAAACAAAAACTTTCTCCTCCGCATCACTGCCAAACTGCTTGTGCAAAGTCTGGCTGTTTTATTTCTCATTTACAGCTACAACTATCTCTTTAAAAACCTCTTTTCTTCTAGCCCCTCTCTGCTTTGGTTCTAATTCTAATTTGATTTGATTTCCAAAATATCCAAAATTTCCAAAACTGTTACAGGAAACTTTCCTGTTTCTCCATTGCTCACTACACCAAATCTCAGTCACTTGTAGACAAAGACTCATGCCTTTAAATTATTGAATGTGTGTGTGTGTGGGGGGGGGGATTCCCCCTTCGTGCTATTTCTAACCAATTTCATTAAAGCTCATGTTTTAGCTAAAGTCTCTTCTTTATGTGTATATATATATATATATGCATATATATATATCACATAGTAATAACTGTTGCTTATAAAGTTTATAAAAAAGTGAAAGTTTCTAAGTCTTCACTCAAAAGCTACCTGAGGCAAAATTAGGAAATCGGTGGAACAGGATTCAACCTATAAGATTTAGGATTTAGAGCTGGAAGGAATCTTAGTGATCATTTTTTCAAGCCCCTCATTTTACAGCTGGAGAAACAAAGATCTAAAGGAAGATGTTAAGTGACTTGCTTAAGTGACCAATCACCCAGGTAATTGGTAGTTGAGCTGGGATTTGAACCTAGATATTCTAACTTTAAATACATTTCTCTTTCCATTGTGTACTTCTTTATCCTGCTTCAAATCCAATTTATTCCATATTCCTGTCAGTTTATCAATTTCCTTAAGCTACCCTATACCACCTTGATGTCCAGAGCTCCTCAATGAGGTGTTTCAACACATGCTGGCAACACGGTATCTACCTAAACTGTCCTTTGCATTTTCAAAATCGTTCTACTCTATGTCCAATGTCCAAAGCATCTTGCTGTTAACTGACTGCTGGGGAATAGATAAGCTGCTTTGCATTGTGATAATGTCTTCATAAAACTAGCATTTGTATTTTAAGGTTTATTTGATCTTGAAATTAAATTTTCATATTCATATTCTGTACCCTATAATTAAATAGTGATTTGAATCATTCCAAACTACTCGCTTCCACAAAAACTTTGTAATACTATAGGGCTGCTATTTATGAAACACCATGATGATGATGATGATAATAGTTCACATTTCTCATTTGATCCTAAGGATAGGGGCTAGGATTATCCCCATTTTCAGATGAGGCAGATAGTAGTTCAATGACCTGTCCATGGTCACTCAATTCATAAGGGTTTGAATGAGGATTTAAATGCAGGTCTTCCTGAATCCAGGCCCAGTACTCTATCTATTACACCACCTAAAGTGTTAGAGTTACAAATAACCAACAAGGCAACCACATGCGCAATTTACTGAAGTCTGGCACCAGCAACTGGCACGTGAAAAATGGTGTCAAAGATGCCATTGAGACCATTTCTGATGAAGAAAGGAAGAAGCCAGTTATATAGTTAGAAACAACAGGTAGATGGGCAGCATCAGGGGAGGGCTTGCTCAGTAGTAAGTGGTTCTAAAGAAGATTAAGATAAGAAAAGGGACAGGAATCACAAAGCACCAGAGAAGTATGGTAACATTGCCATCTTTATCAGCAGAGTGAGTACCCAGAGTGAGAACATCTTGGACCCACCAAAGTACTGAATTATTTCTTCTATTTCCAGGTGACATTCATATTTTAAATACTTACAACTTAAGCAAATAATGTATGGGCATTTCAGACACTGATAGAGGCCAATGTAACAGAAACATTCTAGGTTCAGGAAAGGTGTTTTCCAGTATTGCGTACATGGTACCACACAGATGGATGGTAACCTTGCTTACTTTACTTAGAATGTATTATGATACTCCCTCATGTTTCTTTCACTTATGGAATAATTTCAGATTCCTTTTCTGACAAATAGAATCCTTTTTATTCCTTCAGAGACAGCTCGGAGTCTATTGTGTTTCAGGCCTAGAATCAAATATCAGAAACATAAAGAAAGAGAGATTCAGTTCACATCCACCCATAACTTTTAAATGAGAAAATAAAGGCCCAGAGAAAAGCAGGGATACGCCAGAGGTTATAGCTAGTACAGCAGACAGAGCCCCAGGACTGGAGTCGGGAAGACTTACATTCAAGTCCGGCCTTAGACACTTACTAGCTGTACGACCTTGGCAAGTCACTTAACTTCTGTTTGCCTCAGTTTAGTCATCTATAAAATGGGAACAATAAACAGTACCAACTCCCAGAGTCATTGTGAGGATCAAGTGAGATGATCATTGTAAAGTGATTAGCACAGTGCCTGGCAGGTAGTTAATCTATATAGATGTTAGCTCTTATTACAAAGCTGAAACACTCGGTCCCTTGTCTCCCAGGAAGCTATTTTTCCATTAGGTTGTATTACCCCTGAGGATAAAGGATGGTCACAAATCTGAAATCCTTAGTTTCCCTGTGCTTACCCTCCCTAAAAAACTTGTCACTGCTTGTAATTACCCCACTGGTAGAGTATGTGATTATGGGCTAAGAAACTTAAAAATAAAACAAACGGAAAAGTCCCGTCTTTCTTCAAACATGTGTTAATACATATGTATACACACAGATGTGGATATATGTATAAATACATGCGTGCAATTGTAAATATATACATATGCATATTAAATGCTAATTCTTTCTCCCTCAAATATCTGCTTGTTTGTTTTGTGCTATTTGAATTTCTATGTGGTATTTTCTATTATTTTCAATCATAATTAATATCTATGATGAAAAGGTCCTCTGTTCTCAGGCACTGAATACTACAATAAGCCCATGTTTGTTCATCCATTTACTTATTTATTTTTGCCATGGTGTGGTCTTTTTTTTTTCTTTTTTTTTTAAATGAAGACAGTACAGACTGATTCCCTGGAACAAGATAGAATAAGAAACAGAAAACAGACAGAGAAAGATTGGTTGAGGAAGTGGTGTAATGCAGTTGAGTGCCTTCTGACTTTAATTCACATGAAGCTGTTTATTACCCTCAGGGAGAAGAGGTACTGTTTTTCATTCCTTTTAGAACTATTTATTTAAAACATATTTTATTGGGTTATGGGCTGAGTTGAAACAACTCATAAAATCTACAGTCCCAGGAGAAATGCAAAGCGATATCTTTGTAGCATCTATGGAAGCAAATCCTAATAAGAACAGGAGTGTGCCTGATCGAAGAGTGAGCCAGGCAGGGTTGGGAGCTGTCCCAGGGAGTCAGCCTCTCTCTGGTGTGAGATGCATTAACTCTCCCAAGGCACCAGGCAGCCATTAGTCTCTTCTCTCTTCCACTGCACTCAATGGTACCCTAGTGCTCTGGAAATGTTCATTTACCTCACATGGGTGACCAGTTTAGTCCCAGGGAGTACTTTATTCATCCTGGCTCACCGTCGAATAAGGCCAATAATAATAACAACAGTATGTTTCTGAAGGGGTTCTCAGCTCACTGAACATTTTAACCTCAAGCTACAGAAATTTACCTAGAGCTGGCTTCTTTTCTACTTTGTAGTCAACTCCTCAGATAGGTGAGCTTAAACAAGAGCACCAAGGCATTTGGTTCTACTGCCTTAGGAATGGGTGACCGGGGCTCCCTGATGATGGTTGGAGGAAGTGCTGTGATTGCACAGAATTGTTTAACGATAGCCCAAAGGGGATCCAAGAGAAGGAGAGGGAACAGTAGATATGGTCAAGTGATAATTATATTTGTTATTTTCTCTAAAATTCCATGTTGCTGTAGAGGAAACTTCACAGAGAAGCTAAGGGACCTTGAGTGAAGCTCCTTGTTCCTCATCCATGTCATGGAAGGAGAAGGAGGTGCTATCAACTCTGGAGGTAGATCACCCAAAGGAAGACTCAACCCAGTCCAGCCAGAGTACAGAGAAAGGATGATGCAGTGGAAGAGAATGCTGAATTTTGAAATCAGAGGACTTAAGATTCATGTCCTGCCCCTGAGATTTACTCCCTTATGTGACCTTGAACAAACCACTTTTTCTCTTTGTGCCTTGATTTCCTCATCTGTAAAATAATGTGGTTAGACTAAGTGACTTTTAAATTCCTTTCCAGTTCCAAACCTATTAATCTCTTTTATGTGGAGCTAGAAATAGTTATTCCTTCAATACCCATCCCCTTATGACTCGGGGGAAGAGATGTGGCCATCAGACTATATCTCCAGATCTTCTGGTTGTCTGTAGTGCCTGTGGACCAATTCAGAGCCACTTGGCCACGGGGAATGCCCAGTGTTATCTGAGGTCCAAAGCTCTATTGGAACAAACAATCCCAAGTATTTTTCAATAGCCATAAATATTCAGCATGCCAATATTTGATACACAGATATTGATAGGCCACTGTTATCAAGAGGATTTGATTTTGCTTTCTGATATTTCAGGTTTACGGAGTAATTTCCTTTGCGATTGAAATAGTGAGATGGCTGCTATAAAATGGGTCAATGTATGCATGATGAAATGGACTTTCTGTAAAGGCATTATTCTGTACGAGAATTAGTTATGAGTTGGGTATGAGAATGAAGCATGGGTCTAGTGTGCTGGTCCTCACTAGAGGAGCTTTCTCATTGACCTCTGCCCTGAGTGTAAGAGGAAGAGACAATGGGAATACTCCCCCGGAATGTGCTGGCATAGATGACCTATGCTTTATAACTGACTCTTTCAGAGAGAGAAGAAATGGTGGGTATCAAAATCTTATTATTATCATCTGATCCTTTGTTCAGCATCATAGAAAGATTCACCTAAAAGCTTATTGAATTCTGCCTCTAGTTCTTACTTGCTATATGAACACATACAGTCCTTCAACCTCTCTGAGCCACAATGTACTTATTTATAAATTGGGAATACTATTGCTGATATTGCTAATCTAACTGAGCTATTTGTTGTGAGACCCATGGACTAGTCTATATAAATCCCTTTTGAAACTTTCAAGAGCTATATATAAATGTCACTTGCTATTTTTCAAAATAGTAACAATAATATGTTAGTGTGTGTGTTTAACAATTTAAGGTTCTATAAACATTTAAAAATATCTATTATATGTTAAAAAAACAAACCCTGAAACAAAGAAATGAACAGAATACATTGGCCATGCTTGGTGACTGGGTTAGTCCTGGAGAGAATGTGAATGTTCTATGATCCTGCAATGTGCCTGGCCACTAGAGTAACTTCCCCTAGGAGATTCCATGGCCTCAGTCCTTGAAGGCTCCATAGCCAAAGCAAATCTCACTAAGTGTGGTTCTCCTAGGCCCAAAATTTTTATACCAGTGAAATAAATCATGATGAAATGAATATCAAAGGCAAGTTTCAAGAAAGAAAGGAGGACAAAAAGATTACTAGTTTCATCTCCTCAACTTCATGATGATCTAGGTGGTAAGGGAGTTGTAGTCTGATCATAGGCACATGAGCCTCGAGTTTTAATGCCAATGGCTCAGGGGCTACATCCTTGGCCTCTCTCTGCCACTGTTCAAAGCTGACACCAGCTCCAGTCAGGTGAGTGTAACTATGATTAGGTGGGGAAGCTCTTGGTTGAGACTACTTGGCTGGCTTAATTGTAGAAATGTGTAACATGGGAAAGGAGTTTCACTCGAAAGTCAACAATGATAAATAGGCATCTTAATCTTTCCAAATGTTCCTCAGGAAATGAATTTATGATTTCCTGGCTTGACCTTTAGTCTTCTTTTTTATAGGCAGTAGCTTGGGCCAACCTTTACCCTTCTGGAATTATTTTGAAGTATTTATCACATGCAAATGCAAAATGCCTATCATTTATATCAATTATTCCCTGTAAACCTTTATGCTAGGTCATTAGTAGCATGATTTGATTTTACTGATGAAAACCAAGCTCTGAATTGCGCAGTGAGCAAATAAGCTGTACTGGAACTAGGAAACAATTTTTTCAACCCTCAGTCCTTTGCTTTGCTCCTCAAGTCCCAATATTTAATGGCCACATAGCTAAGTAGTCAAGCTATCTATCATTCACTTTTCTATTTTAACGGTTTAATGTTTCATCTGACTCACACATATAAGATCACTGTTCAGGTATTCCCTCTCCTCATACATCCAGTGAGTTACAAAATCTTGCTGTTTCTACCTTCTCACTAATTCCATAGCCACCACCCTCATACAAGCTTTCATCACCTCATTTGGACTATTACAATAGTAATACAATACTTAGTCTCCTTGCCTCAAGTCTCTCCCAGTTCCAAACCATCCTCCACATAGTTGTTAAAATGATTTTCTTAAAGCTCTGGTCTGATCATTTCAACTCCAATGTATTCTCATTTCCCCTGGGCTAAAATATAAACCCCTGTATTTGCCTTTTAAATCTCTTCACAACTTGCCCTCAACCTATCTTTTCAACCTCATTATACGTTGTTCCCCTTCTCGTTCCTCCAAACCAGCCTCCTTTCCATTCCTCACACATGGGCATTCCTACTCCCCCTCCATGACTTTTCACCGGCTGTTCCTTGTACCTAGAGTACATTCTCCCCTAAGATACATCTCATATAATTCTTTCCTTTCTTCAACACTCGGCTCAAGCATCATTTACACAAAAATATTTTCTGTTCCCCTCACAATTATTATTATCCTCTTTCCCTATATATTTCAGTCATTTTTTAGTGATGTCCAATTCTTTGTGACCCCATTCGGGGTTTTCTTGGCAAAGATACTGGTGTGGTTTGCCATTTCCTTCTCCAGCTCATTTTACACATGAGGAAAATGAGGCAAGTAGGATTAAGTGTGACTTGCCCACAGTCACACATGAGTGAGGCTGGATTTGAACTCAAGAAGACGAGTTTTTCTGACTCCAGGCTGGGCACTCTATCCACCACACCACCTAGCTGCCCTTAACCTTATATTTATTTTATATTTATTCTACATATACTTTTATATGCACATGTTGACTCTCTTGATACTGTAGAACGTAATCTCCTTGAGAACAGGGAATGTTCATTTTTAGCTCTGTATCCCCAGTATCTAACATAATGCTGGTAACAACAACAGCTGAAATTTACACAACACTTTAAGGCTTGCAAAGCACTTTACAAATCTATCTTTTTTCTTCTTCAGAATGAGACAGATTAAGTGGCCTGTCCAAGGTCATACAGCTTATAAGTATCCGAGACTTTATTTGAATTCAGTTCTTCCCAACTCCAGGTCTAATAAGACTATCCATTAAACCACTTAGTTTTAGTAGGTACTTAGTGATTAATTGAATAGATTTTCCACATTAAAAGGATCCTGTAACTTTAGCACTATGCAAAGGGGCAGATTTAATTTTGATATATGGAGGGCAAAGAACTCCCTTCAGAGACACTAGGTTTGCTCTCATTGAAGATCTAGAAGCATTAGCTAACCATGTGTTGGGTACGAAGTAGTGAGGATTCCTTTGGAAGGAGGATTTAGATTAGATAGCTGCTGAGGTCTGTTCCTGAACAAGTGGAAATTATGTGATTCCATTATTCTTTTATCTGCAATAAGCAAAGGCCTCAACTCCGTTGACTGAGTAATTCTGGGATGGCGAACCTGAAGAATAATTAAGATACGAGAGAAACGAGTTTAATACTTTTCGTCAGTGCAGCACCAATAATGGAAATTCCATTTTCTATAGGTTCTATGGAAATGAAGATACTGCCTGGAGTCCTGGTAAAATTAGGCAACACTCTTATAAGGAAGGGCTATGGGGGGAGGAATTGCAACTCCTTTTTTTTCAGTTAAGGAAAACATGCAAATTACTTGTTTCCTTCTTTAGCAGATAGAGACATTCTTTGGGAAAGTGAAAAGTATAGACTCTTATAGAAAAAGATGGCTACTTCGGACAGCTACTGTCATATTAAAAAACACACAAACTTAATGAGCATATTGAATCTCTCTGTGTGTGTGTGCGTGTATGTGTGTGACAGAGAGAGAGAGAGAGAGAGAGAGAGAGAGAGAGAGAGAGAGAGAGAGAGAGAGAGAGAGAGAAATGTTGGTCTCTTCCACCAACTAAACCCTGGGTTCAGAATCACAGTCATCTGTGTCATGTTGTGCTTCACTGTACTACAGCTTTATACAGATAGAAATGCCTGGGCACTGACCACAATTATCTGAAATTAAACTGACCTGTTTTACTTCAAAGAACAGCCTCCATAAATATTTACTGCACAAAGCAGACTGTATGAAGGCAAATCCAATTTGGGAAAATATTTTAAGATCTAGTCATAAGTATTTTGGTTACTGTATGAATTGTTTTGCTGTCTCCCAATGGAGTAGCAAACCTTCTGGTCAAAAGTTAATCGTGCAGCTATAGCGAGGGCCAAATAAATTGCCCCCCCAACAGACAAATGAAGGCAAGACTCTGATCTTCTAGTGAAAGAATGATTTGTGATACTAAAATACCATGGAAAGTCACAGGGCAGAAAAATCTCTGCCATTTTCTACCATACCATTGGATTTTAAGGAAGAAATGCTGCAAGGCATAAGAAGTCATACGTTCACCATAAGGTGAATGTCTTCATTTTTAATTGAACTATGACAACAATTTTAGAGTGATGGTGTCTTTCTCAAATAAAAATATTGACACCACTTACCAATTTTACCTTAGATACCATGGACATTCTTTACCTCTCTTCATTTATTCATTCGTCTGAGCAGCTTTTTGTTTAAAAAAATTGTCAAGAGAATGACAAAATGAAAATGAAGTTTCTGTAGTAATTTTTCATTCAGTTTGAAAACTATTTTAAGCGATATTTTACCATGATTGTACCATTTCAAAAGTACATTTCTGGGTTTCCTTAGACAGCTAAATGATATGTTGAAATTAGCATGAAATTCCAGCTCGTGGAACTGAGTTCACCCAAAGTTTTGATGGATGGTTGGCAGCTCATACAAACTGGGTAGTCTGGAAGCATTTTATGTATTTTTAAAGAAAACTTACTTCAATACCTTCATCAACATGATCTCCACCAGTTTAGATCAGGTATTTAGTGATAATAATCACAACAGTTGGCATTTATATAGCACTTCCTATTTTACAGAGCAGTTTATGTATGTTATTCAATCCTCACAACAGCACTGAGATAATTCCTATTATCGTCCTCATGATTCGAGGATACATGATGACCCAGTAGAGAGGGGTTAAGTAACTCACACAGAATTAGAGTTAGCATCTTAGAATCTGACTGTGTATCATTTTTACTCCAAGTCCAGCACTTTATCCATCGTACCAACCAGGGCTGCCTTTTAGCTAGTCAACTTTCTCATTATTTACCTGTATTAGCAAGGCAATGATCACAATCTAGACGATAATTGTCAATACGCCTATATAGTTCTGTATCACAAAATATAAGAGACTCTCCATATAGAAGGTAGAAGTTAACCATTTATTCAGATGCCAGAGAACCAGATCCCAAAACTAGCAAGCTGATTCATCGCAGAATTCAATACACAATATCACAGCAGAGAACCACTCCATTCCAAACCCAGGTGCCCCCCCACCCCCCACCCCCCGCAGGGGCCTTCCCACTGACACACTCACAGCACAGCTAGCTGCCTGTGTCTGCTCTCTCCCTCAGTTCTAACTGTTCTCTCAGCATTTCCTGTGACATAGCTTCCTCTTTCTGTCAGGAAGCTCCTCCCACCACATGTGACTTAGGCTTCCTGTGATGTAAGCCGGTCACATGACCTATTCATGGGTGGAAAAGATCTTCAAATTTAAATTACCATTACATTGCCCTGGGCAAAAAAATAAATTAAAATATTACCTGAGGAAATTTCTGTTGAGGAGTATCTCTGATCTTAGCTAGGCTGGACCTGCAACAACAGATCCTCAGTCCATAAGTGGTCTCTTTGCAAAGTCTTTTGACGTTGGTATTAAGTGACCAGAGTTTGTGCTTAGCTGTGTAATTAATCTGAAGGCAGCCTCCATGCCACAAAAAGAGCATCAGAGCTGGACTTCGCAAGATGTTTCTAAAGTCTGTCAAAAATACTTTTGGGGGTCAGTTTTTTTTGGAGCAGCCAAATGCAATCAGTACGCTGCTTCTTCTTGTACCGGGGTACAATATTGCTTTTTGGATCCCTGAGTTTTCTTGCATTGTACAAATACAAAAAAGAATATGGCTGGAAGCTAATGCAGACACCATAATACTATATAACAGTCAGCTTCCTTTCTGAAATCTATGCTGCACTGAGGGTGTAGCAAGCTAGGAACATTTGCATGAGACGCTCCTTTTTGGTGGAGAGAATGGCTACTCATGGTATTTGTAAGGCACTGAGTTGGTGAAAGTTTGGGAAAGGAATTTTTTTTTCTCTTGCATCCAGATTCAAGAGAGGACACAAACTATGGAGACAGGAAAGTTATTGGAGAGCAGCCAATATATAGAGGAGCTGGCACCTCATCATGCCTTTATTTCCATAATGGCTCCCTAGAGATTTTGGAGCCTTTCATTTGAGCTGAGGTATCTCATTCCCAGTAGGAGAGCTCATTCACTCTATGAATTGGCTGGTAGGGAGTGGGTAGAGAATGAGCATTTAAGTATGTACTATGTGCCAGGCACTGTGCTAAGTGCTTTACAAATATTATCTCATTTGATCCTCACAACAACCTTGGCAGGTACATGCTATTCATAGTCCTGGATTTTGTGAGAAAACTGAGGCAGACAAAGGTTAAGTGAGTTGTCTGAGTCATAGCTACTAAATGTCTGAGGACAGATTTGAACATAGGTCTTCCTAACTGCAAGTCCGGTAGTCTTTCCCCTAAGCCACTTAACTGCCTCCATATAAATTCTCCGATTTCTATTTTATATTTAGTTGGATAAATTGATATATTCATTATTGGCTATTTGCCATGGTATTTTTATAACTAATATTTGGTTGGTAGGAGTTAAATCCCATGGGATTTAACTTACATAACTTATATTCCATGGGATATAAGCTTGGGGCATTCTTCCTCTTTAAAGGGATAGTGATCAGGAGAACAGTTCGAAGTGAAATATCACTTTCCTTTCCCTTAGATTAGTAATTTATGTGTGTGGGGATTGGGGGAGGTTGGCAGATAGATATAATTCTACCTTAGTTTTCTCTCTCTGAGAAGAGATACCCTAGTTTCCCTTTCTCGTGTTCCCCTTCATGCAAAAATCAAAATCTCCCTTGGAGAAGGATGAATGAGATTTGAGAGATACCTATTCATTCCTCCCCTTGAGCCACATCTAAACAATTCATATGAATATGCACATAATCTACAGGGATCATACACACACACACACACACACACACACAAGAAATGATCCCAGGTCCTATCCAGCTCATAGGTAGGCCCTGTCTTGCTAATAGGTGACAGTATTGAGAGAAAGATGTTGGGGTAATAGAAGCAATCTTAGTTCTGAATTCAGTGAGGTCTTAGAGCCATTCAGGACACAAGGGGATATGGGAGCTGCCTGTGACTAAAACATTTGGAATGTCAAAGTCTTATTGTTTTGGAACCTCATTGTTTTAAATTATATTTGACAATTTGAGATCTATGTGGGTGAAGAGCAAGACAGGAACAATCACCCTTGGAGATGTCTAAAATTTACAAAACATGGATTTTACTGGACCCCACATAAATAAATCAAGTCTGTTAAGTATTTATTTAGTATTTATTATGAGAAAGATGCTCTGGCAGGACACCACAAAGTATAAAACACAGTCCTAGCCTTCAAGGAGTTTGCAATTAAGTTGGGTAGATAAGATACAGACCTGCAAACAGTTAAGTAACAACATCAGATTTAAGCACAAGTTTAAGATAACAATTCTCCTTAAAGATCCAAGCCAGTGCTTCATATGGACATGACTGGGTTCTAAAAAGATATGCCACCAGAATATAGGCTTAGGACAATTCTAGCAAACTGAAAAGGCTTCAGATGTGGAATGGGATGAGCTAAATATGTGTCATAAAAGCTTGCTTGCATTTGGAGATGGTCATCAACAGAATGGTTTCAAGTGATAGATTATTCAGTCACCCCCAACTCATGAACACTGTCTAAGACAACAGAGATTGGTGGATCTCTGCATTGATGGAGAGTGTGTCCCCACCACAGTGTTGAAATCACAGATCTTTAAAGTACTAAGACAATAACAGAAGAGAGAGCACAGAGTAAGTATAAGAATTCAGAGAAGTGAGAGAATGCTTCAGGAAATATTAAGTAAGATAACCATAGTTAGTACTTTTGGAAGTCAGTTTTTAAAATCATTCAGCCTTTCACACACAAAGATGAGTTCACATACAAAGATGATTACTAAACCATTGCCAAGAGGCAATGAACTTTGGAACTGTCCTACTAATAATGAACAAATAAATGGAAAAATGAATAATTGAATAAAAAGCATTTGCTAAGTAAGCATTTGCTTGTAACAAGTACTGTGTCAGGCCAAAGGGATACAAATATGAAAGTGAGACAGTCTTTATCCTCAATGTACTTACATTCTAATAGTGCTAGAAAAAACATGTGTAAGAGGTGGGTCATGGGGAAGTGTGTGTAGATCTGGGAAGTTAGAGGGATAGTAAATGGATCCGTAGGGGAAATGAATGACGTGTGCTTTTTAAAAAATAAGTTTTTATTTGTCTTCTGTTTCTTATGTCATCATGGCTGTCCTTAATATTTCTGCTCTTTCTTTCCCCCTTCCAGAGAGTTATCCCATATAAAACATAATATTTTTAAAGCAGAAAAAATTAGCACAAAGGATAGGTACGTTGAAAAAAATTAAAATATTTCCAACGTGTAACACTTATGGACCTCCCACGTCCATGAAGGTGTTGGTTAGGGGAATTCTCTTCTATCTCTTTATTCAAATCATACTTGATCTTTATAATTTTGTTACATTTATTTTTAATTTTTTGGTGTGTCATTCTGTTCATTCATATTGTTGTCATTGTATCTATTGTTTCCTTAGCTCTGCCTACTCCACTCTTCATAATGTCATGTAAGTCTTGCCATGCTTCTTTGCTTAACCACATAATTTCTTAGAGCACAGTAATATTCCATTATATTTATGAACCACAATTTGCTTAACTATTCCCCAGTTGAGGGGTATCTATCTTGTTTCCAATTCTTTGCTATCACAAAATGTGCTACAATTTGCTGTATATAAGGACTTCCTTCTTATGAATGGCTTCTTTAGGATATAGGCCCAGGAATGGAGTCTCTGATTCAAAAGGTATGGACAGTTTGGTAGTTTTTTCTGGTGTAATTCCAAATTGTTTAAAAATGGTTGTGACATTTTATATCTTCACCACCAATATACTAGAATGCCTATCATTCCATGATCCCTATAATATTGACTAAAACTATTTTCCATCAACTTTTTGAATTTTTGTAGTGTGGGGTGACTTGCCCTTCTCCTTTTATTAGTGATTTAGAGCATTCTTCCATGTGTTTGCGAATACTTCTTTTGAGAACTGCCTGTTCATGTGTTCATATCGTTTGATCACTTACTTATTGGGGAATAGCTAATAGTGAGTGTACGTATATGTACGTGTATATGTATGTGTGTATGTGTATATGTACATGTATGTGTACATATATATGTATATACACATATGTATATAGACACATATATAATGTGCAGATAATACATGTATCTATATGTTATAAATACACATATATGCATACATATATTATCTGCAATTTGAGGAGAGAAAAAAGAGAGACAGTTTCTATATCTTGAATACAAAACTCTTGTTAGAGAAATTTGATACAAAGATTTTTTTCCCTTTCAACCACTTCCCTTCCTATCCAAAGGTACATTAATTTTGTATGTGCAGGAGTTTTTCAGCTTCATGTAATTAAAGTTATCTATTTTATCCTTTGCAATTGACTCTATCCCTTGTTTGATTAAGAAGACATCTCTTATCCATGACTGTGAGAGATCTATGATCTGCTTTTCTTACAATTTTTTATAGTATGATCTTTAATGTTATGATCACATATCATTCCATTTTATAGAATATGGTGTAATGTGTTGGTCTAAGTCTAATTTCTGCCAGATTGCTTTCCAGTTTTCCCAGTGGTTTTTATTAAATGAGGAGTTTTTTTCCTATGTGATTTAGGTTTACAATTTTATCAAACACTGAGTTGCTGAGTCTGATTGTTAATGATTCTCCTTTGTCTAGTGTGTTCCATTAATCTATCTCTCGATTATTTAATCAACACCAAATGTTTTGATGGCTGATGCTTTATAATATTCTGAGGGCTAGAAGTGCTATTCTTCCTTCAACCTTACTTCTTTTTATGATTTACCCAAATATTGTAGATCTTCTGTTTTTCCAAATGAATTTTGTTATTATTTTATCCATTTCTAAAAATAAATTCCCTCTGGCAATTTGTTGGCATGACATTAGAAGTGTCAATTCACTTTGGTAGTATTATAATTTTCGTTATACTGGCATAGCCTTCCATGAGCATTAAATATTCCTCCATCTTTTTTTAAAATTTCTTTAAGAAGCCCTCTTAGGAGCAATGATAGTATTGATTTGATTAAAGTTCTTGGAGTAAGGGGTAAGAGGATGGGGTAGGAGATTTGGAGATCTAGGGCTAAGCAAGTGGCAGAAAAATGTATGACAACAATATGGTCAGAGTGAATGACTAATGTCTGGTTGATGAATCTGCCCTAGTGAAAATCAACTTGCATTTTCCATGGCAAGTAAAGCTATCTGAAATTAAGGAATAGAGTGAAAGCAATTCCATAAACAATTTGGGAGGAGTTAAGTGCTTTGATCAATGGACAAAGATAGATGAAGGCACACAGTAAATATCTTGCAATTAGCTGAGTCAAACATGCATTTGAACCTATGTTTGACCCAGCAAACCACTTCAGAGTCTAACATTTCAGGAGTAGGACAGTTTAGCATTTGTTAAATCCAGTGGTGAAGAACTTCTGAGTGGGAAATTCCCTTTGTGGGTCAGAGGATTGAGTCTTTCTCTTTGCTCCTCCACTACTGACTGGGAGAAATTTGTGAAATTCAAAAGGTCAAAAGATCTAGAATCTCCATTGACTTTGGTAGTAGTGTCCATCTGGGCCAGGAGCAATGTCACTGGAACAGCAGTACCTGATATCAGCATCTGCACTGGAAACTGAGACAAATTAGGCCCAAGAAGAACTCTGCAAGGACACTGACCCCCAGAGCCCAACAGAGAGCTCTACCTAGGAGGACTGTGGATGAGGACTCCACAAAGTAGGGGAAAGTGTTTTCAGTAACCAGCAGCTATGCATTGAAATTTTGGCCATACATCCTCTCTAGGTTTGAGTCCACTTCCCCAAAGTCCTTTTCTGTGTAAGGGGAAAGTGTGCCCCCTGTTTGGGAAGCATATTAAATTGAGGTATAAGAGCCCATCCCTGGAGGTTCCCTAAGAAGCCTGAAGACAGATATAGTTAGTGGTCTTCCTGGAATTTGGCCAGGTAATGTGAATGAGATTTGGGGAATTATCTCAAAGGAGGTGTTGCTAGGTGCTAGCCGACTAGTTGGCATGGTAGATAGAGTGCAGGGCCTAAAGTCAGGAAGACTTCAATAAGTTCAATCAGTTCAGAAACTTACTAGCTGTGTGACCCTGGGCAAGTCATTTAACATCTGTTTGCCTTAGTTTTCTCAATTGTAAAATGAGGATAGTAACATTTATCTCCCAGGGTTATTGTGACGATCAATCAATTAATAAACATTTATTAAGTACTTATTATGTGCCAGATACAATGCTAAGTGCTGGAGATACAAAAAAGAGGCAAAAGACATTTCCCTGGTCTCGAGGAATTTCTAGTCTAATGGAGGAGAGCAAATGAGATATTATAAAGAACGTATCATAATACCTGACACATAGTAGGCATTACATGAATGTTAGCTATTATTATCATTATTATTACTATACAAGGAAATAATATATTAAGTATCTCTGATTATAGTCTGATATCATATATATATATATATAATACATATGTATATGCATACGTTGTAAACTAACAATTACACGTTACTTATCATTCTGTATTTCTCTTCCCCTTTAAAATCCGTCTATATTTTTGCTTCCGTTTCCTTCGTACTCACTCTGTCACAAATTCTTTGTAATCTGCCTTCTGACCTTATTGTTTAACTAAATATACTTTCTCCAAAATTAACAACGATCTCTTAACTTCCAAATCTAATGGCCTTTTCTCAAATCCTTTTTTCCTTTTCTCCCCTTTTCCCGATCTTTCTTCAGCTCTTGATATTCTTGATTTACCATCTTCTGCTGCCTATAGAAGCTCAAATTCTCATCTCTAGGTTTTTGTAACATGGCTCTTTATTGATCCTCCTCCTTCCTATCTAACTACTTTCCCCTCAGTCTCCTTTTCTGGATACTCATCCAACCCATTCCCACTAATCATGAGTTTCCCCCAAAACTCTGCCCTGGTCTTGCTTCCCTTCTCTCTATATGCTACCATCAGCTTCCATGGGCTCAATTATCATCTCTGTGCAAATGATTCTCAGATCTAAATATCCAGCCCTCCTCCCTCTCCTGAGGTCCAGTCCATCAACGTCCTGTTGGACTTTTAAACTGGATGTTCCAAAGCTACCTTAAAGTCAACATTGCCAAAAAAAATCATAACCTTTGCCGGTAAGACATGCCCCCACCACTTTCCTACTATTGTCAAGGGTAGGAGCATTCTTTTAATAATCCAGGCTCACAACCTTGGTTTCATACTGAGCCCACATTGTTTCTACCTTCACAACATATCTTGTATATATCCCCATCCATTCACTTACAAAATTGCCTCTCTGGTGCAGGCTCTCATTACTTCACACCTAGACCACTGCAAAACCTCTAGTTCTAATTGATCCTCTGTTCAGCTACAAGAAATGATTTTCCTAAACCACCTGTCTGGCCATTTCTCAATTCTACTCATAATTCAATGTTCCCCATTACCCCGGGATCAAATTAAAAGAACTTTGTTTGCCATTGAAAACTTTTTATGACCTGGTCCTTCATAGGTTTCCAGTCTTCTTACATGTCATTACCTCTACACATCCCACAATCAAGCTACACTGGTATCTTTGTTCCACCTCAAACATGACCCTCCATCTCCCAACCTCAAGCCTTTTCACTGGTTGTCCCCCAAACCTGGAGTGATGGCCATCCTCACCTCTAACTCCTAACTTTCTCACTTCCTTTAAGAATCAGTTCAAATCTCATCTTCTGGAGAAAGCTTTCCTGGGTCCCCTTGCTGCTACTGGCTGCACTTTAAAATTTGTTGTTCATTCATTTCTGTCATGTTTGACTCTTTGTGACCTCATTTGTGGTTTTCTTGGCAAAGATACTGGATTAGTTTGCCATTTTATGTCATCTCTCCACTTCTTTTTACAGTTGAGGAAACAGAGGTAAACAGAGTTAAGTGACTTGTCCAGAGTCACACAGCTAATAAATGAGGCTAGATTTGAATTTAGGTCTTCCTGACTTCAGATCTGGTGCTCTATCTGCTGTGCTATCTAGCTTTAAAATTACTTTCCACTATGCCCAAAGGGCTATAAAAATGTGCATTCCCTTTGACCCAGCAATATCACTTCTAGGGCTATATCCCAAAGAGATCATATAAGTGGGAAATGGACCCGTATGTACAAAAATAGTCATAGCAGCTCTTTTTGTGGCGGCAAAGAATTGGAAATCAAGGGGATGCCCATCAATTGGGGAATGAGTAAACAAGTTGTGATATGTGAAGGTAATGGAATACTATTGTGCTATAAGAAATGAGGAGCAGATGGACTTCATAATAACCTGGAAAGACTTACATGATCTGATGCTGAGTGAGGGGAGCAGAACCAGGAGATCATTATACATGATTACAGACACACGGTATCTGTAAGGACTAACTTTAATAGACTTGACTCCTCTTATCAGTGCAAGGTTCAAAGACAGCTCCAAAAGACTCATGATGGAAAAAGCTATGCACATCCAGAGAAAGTATTATGGAGTCTGAATGCAGATTGAGGCAAACTATTTTTTTCCTTCTTTTTTGGTTTTGTTTCTCCTCTCTCATGATTCATTCCATTGGTTATAATTCTTCTTTACAAATAGATTATTATGTAAATAAGTTCAATGTGAAGGTATATGTAGAACCTACATTGAATGTATGCCAAGTTGAGGGGGAGCAGGGAGAAGAGGGAGGGAGAGAAAATTTGGAACCCCAAAACTTGTGGAACTGAGTGTTGCAAACTAAAAATAAAAAATAAATTTATAAAAATAAAATAAAATTACTTTCCACTTACAATGCATAGATTTTATATTTAGTTACTTATATGTTGCTGCCTTATTAGAACATGAGCTCTTTGAGCACAGAGTCTGTGTTTTTCCCTTTCTTTGCATAGCACAGTGCCTGGTACGTAGTAAACTTAATAAATTAATAAACGTTTATTGACTGACTGATATTCAAAATGGTCAAAAGATATGAACAAATAATTCTTGAAAGCAAAAATTTAACCAATTAAGAACCATATGATATACTGCTCCAAATCATTAATAGTGAATGAAGTACAAATCAAAGCAACTGAGGTTTTACTTCAAAAATTGGCAGAGGTACCAAAAGATAAGAACTTTCAATGTTTTAGGGAGGATTTGGAAAAACAGGCACAATGTAATATTATTAGATGATATACGGTAGTATATTATCCAATTATTGACATGTGAAATAATTCTAATTCGTAATTCTAATTGTCTAATATGATATACTACTTTACTTATATATGCATATATGTTATGTATACATATATAATATATAATGTATACACACATACAATAGAAAATGGGGAAAAAACAAAATAAAACATTTACTTTCTAATTTATTTCCACTCTCACCTGTGACTTCTAGGTCTTGAAGAGTAATCTAAACTAGAGAATGATTGTGTCAAGTTAGTCTAAAGTAGACAAGGAAAACATATGCTTTTTTTTTTTCAAAACTAGAAACAAAGGGCTGCCCAATGATTGGGGCATGACTAAACGTGTCCTATGATATGTGATATTATATAGTGAGGTTAAGCTGAAAGGTTTTGGAGGAGAGAAAATTTATTCTCCAGCCTCACCCCACTGCCCTTGTCTTTCTTCACTTTTCCCTTCAAGTCCTGCCATGCTCTTCTGTTTCCTCTTTCTTGTCATAGAGGCCACTTACAAATGTAAATTCCGGGGTAATGGGTGAAGGGAGTGGGGAGGAGTCACTTGTATTGGAAAAAGGTAATTCTTAATTCAAAATAATGACATTTTGTTCATAGAAGAGAAGTATCATATAGCACCTGGTGGAGGATATCCTTTCAATGTCCATAGGGCAGGGGACATCCTTGTACCCTTCTCAGAGGTTGCCCATAAAGGTCACCACTTATTCTGTCTGCACATAAGGCTTGTCCATCATCTAGCAATCCTTGAATAAAGCTCATGGTGACTTTATTATGTTAAAAAACACACACAATAGGCAAGAAGAAATAAAAGCACTCACCAATAAAATGCATTTCATCCAAAACAAAGATCAAACAACTTCTGTAATTCAGCTATTTTTTGTTTGGTTGGTTGGGAAATCAGTATCCTAGAGGTCCACACCTCCATTTTTGTTAGTCACCACACCAGGGGACAAGTGGACACTTCTACCTTTATTTGGGGCTCCATGAAGTGATTGTATAGGTTTCTTTGCTTTCCTTAAGAAAAAAAAAGAGTTTTTGGTCCAGCAGCCTGCACATGACATCGCCCTAATAAATTCACATGACAGTCATGAAACGCTCCTATAATCAGTGACATGGGATGATTTTCCGCTCCTGACAAGCCCTTGTATTGAGTATGATAACAGTTACTTTGTCTTCATCCACTGTGGGAGTATAATATCAATCCGTTTGATGATCCAGCAAACGAAGCCCAACACTTCTGTATCAATCTTCATAGAGTGCTGCCTGTTGTCTAACAAAAAGCCTGAAATGAGATCATTCAATCACTTTCCCAGTGAGGCTGGCCTTCTGCTAGAGCCACTGAAGTCATTTTAACTCCTTGTCACTTTCCTTTTCCTTCCCTTACACAATGAAACCTGGGGACCTAATGGCCATTGAAATACCTGTATCCCTTCATAATTTGGGGGTCACTTTTCAAACTGTGGAAGGGAATAGAGGGAAAAGCAGGCATTTTATTATCCTGTATTTATTTAAAATGAAGTTTTCAAGGATGGCAGGGCCTGGGATAGAAAGTGGGAGAGGGAAAATATTTTTACAAATATTTTTCCAATATCTTTACTGCACTTTATCAGAGAATTTGGGAATTGGGGTTCCAGAGGAGACTAACTTTAATAGTCACATGTGTTAGAAATTTTTAAAACTTGAGATGTTTTCATTTTAAATAAAGAATTATCCTTTTAGACTATTTTCTTATTTTGTGAAGTTTTCCATGTTATACAAATGATCATTGAATCTCTCTGATCACAGAAGCAGGTAAAAAATTGTCAAATAAATTTAAAATATTTTTCAAAATAGGGAGAAAATATCCCTGCACCCAATAAAATGAATGAGCAAATTGGATACGTATGTAGTTTTGAATGATCTGTGAAGAAATGTGAGGCACAGCTACATTTAGGTACAAAAGTAAAATAAAGTGTTTTTAATTTTGAAAATTGCCTAAAAATTTTTTTTATTTGTTGTGCTGGGGTAAAAAAATCCAACACTAGAATAAGGGACGAGATGCTTGTTAGCTATCATTTAACCTTCTTAGACTTTAAAATGAGAAAATATAGATGGTCTCTGAGCTCTATTATCTATGACAATGTGTATGAAATCCACATTGGTGGGTGCTCATCTACTTAAGAATAGCCTACCTTATTTAACTGAGGGTAGTAACCTTATAAGAAGTGATTGAAATCCATGCCTCAACTTACCTACCTATGAATGGAGATAGCAATTCATTAATAGTCAAAACACTTCAATGCCTTTCAGGAAAAAAAAGACATGTTAACACAAAAGTCCTCTGAGGTCATCCTAGGAATTCATTCATGATACCACAGAATATTACAAGTTTGTCATTTTCAGGTAGTTGTCACTGCTGGCTAGGTGCCAAGAAACATGCTAATTATTTCCCTTAATACCAAGCATTTGTGCTTTAAATACAAGCTCATAGAAACCCAGGAAACAGATGTGCAGCAGTATAATACAAATTAAGGGCCCAATCTGATATTATTTAGGTATACCAATGGGAATTCCAGGGGTATAAGTTGTGCATAATGCGAACTCCACACACATCTGTAGCACAGAATCTGATCTCTATTTGGCCTTACATGATTTCACCTTCTTCCTACTAATAAGCAGAAAAGAAAAGAAAAAAGAATTATCAAGCCCTACTTTACAGGTTTTGATTCTTAAGAAAGAATACTTTCAAATATTCTTGATACAACCTGAGAAATACACAGAATAGAGCCACACTATTGAGAATTTAGATATGAGGAAGGAAAGGGTGGGTCTGGAAACATTATTCTTTTTCTTTCCAAGAAAACATTCCTTCTGATGAGTATCTATTAGGACCTAGGAACTAATGCATGTGTCAATCCATTAATATTTTACATCAGGGGCTTTTTTTTAAAGGTAAGATAAAATGAATTCTAAATACATTAACAATTGATCTATAAACCATTACTAAGTGTCTGTAAAAGGTATATGAACAGAATTAGTATGTCTTATAAGCCAGTGACATTCCTTCAGCTCCACTGGTGAGCAAGGGTTGCTTTGCTCCTGAGAATCTAATGACCAGTTTTGCAATGTCACCAATTTTTTTCAATCATCCAAATACCACCAATTCAATTAAGCTCATAAACTCTCTACCCATAGTTCTCCAGGATAAGCAGCTCCATTTAAAAGTGAATGTGGACGAGCTTGTGCTGTCCATGTGAAATATTGTTCAATCAACAGCCAAAGTTTTACTTGTCAGTTTTGATATATCCGATAATAGCTGTAGGTTGTTTTGCAATGTCCAATGTTCTGTGAAGATGGGCTTTTCATATTCTTTATTGTTTTTTTCTGACAAAATGTTGCCTGGACTTTTGCAGTTTTGTGAAATGAAACAACAGTAAAAACAATATATAATTTAACCCTCATAGACCTAGCTGGACTGCAGTTAAGCATCTCTCCCCAGCTGATGGCTAGTTTTGGTCAGGATATAATGAGTTCCTGTTCATTGATCCCTTATAAGCAGCCTCAGTGATTGAACATAACCCCACATACAGTAGGCACTAACTCATTGATGCCCTTTTTCCAGTTCCATTTTAATCAGTATATGACACTGTCAGGAGCCAAAGCTATCCACAATTATATTTTCCTATCTCTCAGAGTTGGGGCCGACAGTCACATAAAGAATAAAGATGTGTTTCCCCAAATTTGTAAGGGCTACTACCATGGTTACTTATGCATCTAGAGAAGCTATACATTTGTGCTGCAAGTGATTTATTCTTTCCTGATGGAGTTCAAGTCTTTTCTTTTTCTCATTTTCTGTGGAGAGATCATTACACTCAGCTATTAATACACTAGTCAGCCTCCAGTGGGTCATTTAATTTTTTTTTTCCTGGTGGCAATTCTTAACAGTTAAAAAATATGTATGTAAAGCAATTTCTGGTCCAGACATAAACACACGTGCACTCATACACACTCAGCTATACACATAGGATAGGGATATCTATGTGTATAAATGCATATATGCACACCCAGATAAATGTTGTAAATGTACTTGCGTATTCATTGCCACCATTACCTTTCTCCCCCAACTAAAAAAAGCCTATTTGCTAACTGCATCCTGATGAGCAACCAGCCTCCTTAAATGGGACAATCATTTAAAACACAAAGTCCATGGCATTTCAATGACTGTAATCGATGGACACATGGTACATGTTTTTGTGAAAAGTCCATATGCAGGCTATTGCTAATAGTTTCTGCAGCCTGTTCACAGCAGTTAACAGGTGTGAATTGTGGTTTGTTAGCATACATTTCTTGCTGTCTCTTTTTTTCCCCTTTCAGTTTAAGTTATTTCTCTTTTCTGTTATAACTTCTAGAAGATTTAGACATCTTGGACATAAGATTTCTTTGTACTTTTATGGGCTTTTGTGTCTCATGCTGTACATAAAGTAAAACTTCTCTAGGAAATGGATCATGGGAAAATTCCTTCCAGAGATCGACAGTCCTGCTTAGTTTCATAAATAACAAAGCTATGCTTAGAGACACCACTTTTCTGATTAAAAAAAACAACTAATGTGTATCTATTAGATGAGTCCTGAACTGATGCCAACATGACCCTTCCCTGGTAACCTTGAGATGATATCTTGTTCCACTCCAGATCACTCCGCAAACAGGCGGAATTGCATGGAGTCAATTTAGGGTTACTCTCCACAATTCTGTGGTTCTATTTCCCAAGTGACTCACCTCTAAACTACTGTAATATGCTGCCTGCCTCTGATAGGCATGAAGCTTGGTCTCTTCAAATTTGGCAGCACTTCTGGACCTTGTCATGAAAAACTGTTATTGAAATTTAATTTGTATCTCCACACCCGATGGACTTCAGAAAACAAATTAGACCTTTCCAACTTCACAGACAATGAGGACAAAGAAATTTAATAATAAAGTAAATGAGTTAGTTCAGTGATTTTCACCTTGTTGCTCTGGGACACGGTCATGACTCTGGTCATGAATGAATGAAAAAGCATTGGTAAGTACTTAGTATATGACAGGCGTAGTGCTAAGCACTGTGGACACACACAAAAATGAATCCTTGCCCTCAAAGACCTTATATTCCAATAGGGGAAGACAAAACATACATAATAATTTGGAAGGGGAAGGGTGTTGTCGTGGTCTAAAAAGTCATGGGAATAGTTGTAATTATTTTGCTCCTTTGCTCTCCAGAATATCATATTCTAAGCCCTCTGATCTATTAACAGAATAGCTGCTATATTTCATGTTATTCTGACTGTGACTCCATGATATTTGAATTCTTTCTGGCTGTTTGCCATATTTTCACTTTGGCCTGACAACTCTGGAATTTGGCTATAACATTCCTGAAAGTCTTCATTTTCAGGTCTCTTTAGGAGGTAATTGGTGTATTCTTTCAATTTCTAGTTTACCCTCTGGTTCTAGAATAACAGGGTAGTTTACTTGATAATTTATTGAAATATGATGTATAGAATCTTTTTTTGATCATGGATTTTGGGTAATTCAATAATTCTTAAATGATCTCTTGGTCTATGTTTCAACAACCTGGCTAGCAGCTGTTGCGGGGGTGAAAGACCAACACAAGCCCAACAGGAAGCACACTACCAGCACACTGCCAAAGTCCAGGTTCTTTTGATCTGCTTTAGTAAGGAAAGCAACGTTAAGGGGTTGACAAGGTTACTTTAATTCAGCATACAGATACCATTCACTTAGCTCAGGAGAAAAAGCCAGCACCCTGAACTTCAGCGCAAAATACAAACAAATTGCAAACATTGACAGACAGACCTTGTCTGATTTAAATCCCAAAACATAGTTACCAGAGTTTAACAAAGTCCCAACATCCGGGTTATGAGCTGGAGGGCTCTTAGCTACAACTGCCCAGAGTCTCTGCATCAGTGCACCACCATGAGTGAGAGCCCTGCGCAAATGGCTCTGTCTTCTCTTCTTATACCGTTTCGGATGTCATCAAATGTCATCTGAATGACCAGAACTTAGGCTCCTATGATAGGCTCTTGAGTTAGCACCAACCCTTAGTGGGAGCTTCACACCCACTTAGGCTTAGCATCTAATAGGGGTTTGGGCCTGGGGCTTAGTACCTAGTGAGACTCAATGAAATACACTGAATTAATCAAAGGAAACAAAAGCCAAACTTTTGAAGGGCACTTGGTTGAACTGAGTGCTAAGAGCCTATTTTGCTTACCAACACAATCTATTTTCTAGGTCAGTTGTTTTCTTGATAGGATATTTCACATTTTCTTTTATTTTTCTCATTCTTTTGATTTTCCTTGTTTCTTAATGTCTCATGGGGTCATTAGCTTCTACTTGCCCAATTTTCTTTTTTAAATAATGATTTTAATTTTTTCCCACTTAATAGTATTTTTTTTCCAATGACATGGACATAGTCAATGACATAGTTTTCAACATTCACTTTGACAAGATTTTAAGTTCCAAATTTTTTTCTCCCTCAATTTGATGTAGGCTATACATGAACAATCCTATTAGACATATTTCCACACTAGTCATGTTGCAAAGGAAAAATCAGAATAAAAGGGAAAAGTCATGAGAAAGAAAAAAAAGAGAGAAAATAGTATCCTTCGATCTGCATTCAGACTCCATAATTCTTTCTCTGGATGTGGACAGCATTTTCCATCATGAGTCTTTTAGAATTGTCTTAGATCATTGTATTACTGAGAAGAGCTAAGTCTATCAAAGTTGGTCATTGCACAGTGTTGCAGTTATTGTGTACAGTGTTCTCTCGGTTCTGCTCACTTCACTCAGCATAAGTGCAAGTAAGCCTTTCCAGGTTTTTCTGAAATCTGTCTGCTCCTCATTTCATATAGAACAATAGTATTCCATTACATTCATATACCACAACTTGTTCAGCCATTCCCCAATTGATGGGCATCCTTTCAATTTTCTATTCTTGGCCACCACAAAAAGAGCTGATAAAAATATTTCTGTACATGGGACAAGTGGGTACTTATCCCATTTTTATGATCTCTTTGGGATACAGACCTAGTAGTGGTATCACTGGATCACAGTTTTGTAGCCCTTTGGGCATAGTTCCAAATTGCTCTCCAGAATGGTTGGATCAGTTCACAACTCCACCAGCAATGCATTAGTGTTCCAATTTTCCCACATCTTCTTCAACGTTTCTTATTTTCCTTTTTTGTCATATTAGCCAATCTGATGGGTATGAGTTGGTACCTCAGAGTTATTTTAATTTGCATTTCTATAATCAATAGTGATTTAGAGCATTTTTGCACATGACAATAGATAGCTTTACTTTCTTCATCTGAAAACTTCCTGGTTATGTCCTTTGATCATTTATCAATTTGGGAATTATATTCTTTTTATTCAATTATATGCTTATAAATTTGACTCAGTTCTCTATATATTTTAGAAATGAGACCTTTATCAGAGACATTGGCTGTAAAAATTGTTTCCCAGCTTTCTGCTTCCCTTCTAATCTTGGTTGCATTGTCTTTGCACAAAAAAACTTTTTAATTAAATTTAATTAATTTAATAGATAATCAGAATTATCCATTTTGCATTTCATAATGTTTTCTGCCTCTTTTTTGGTCATAAATTCTTCCCATCTCCCTAGATCTGACAAGTAAACTATCCCTAGCTCTCCTAATTTGCTTACAATATCACCCTTTATGTCTAAATCATGTACCTATTTTAACTTTAGTAGCACCTATCTAAAACCAGCAGCAAACATTATATGTAATGGGGATAAACTAGAAGCATTCCCAATAAGTTCATGGGTGGAACAATGGTCTCCATTATCAGAACTGTTAATCAATATTGCCCTAGAAATGTTAGCTTTAGCAATGAGAAGAAAAAGAAATTGAAAGAATTAGGATAGGCAATGAAGAAATAAAGCTATTACTATTTACAGATGATATGATGGTATACATAGAGAATCCTAGAGAATCAACTAAAAAAACTACTTGAAATAATTAACAACTTTAGTAAAATTGCAGGATATAAAAACCCACATAAATCATTGACATTTCTATATATTACTAACAAAGCCCAGGAGGAAGAGATAGAGAAATTCCATTGAAAATGACTGTAGACAATATAAAATGTTTGGAAGTCTACCTGCCAAGACAAACCCAGGAACTATATGCACGCAATTATAAAACACTTTATACATAAATAAAGGCAGATCTAAATAATTGGAAAAATATCAGTTGCTCATGGGTAGGCCAAGCTAATATTGTAAAAATTAATAAGTAAATTAATTTACTTATTCAGCATGATACCAATCAAACTACCAAAAATTATTTCATAGAGCCAGAAAAAATAATAACAAAATTCATCTGGAAGAACAGAAAGTCAAGAATATCAAGGGAATTAATGAAAAGAATTAACCCTACCAGATCCAAAACCGTATTATAAAGCAGTAACCATCAAAACTATTTGTTACTGGCTAAGAAATAGAGTGGCAGATCAGTGCAATAGGCTAAGTACACAAGAAACAGTACTCAATGACTCTAGTGATCCTGTCTGATAAACCCAAAGACTCCAGTTTCTAGGATAAAACTCATTGCTTGATAAAACCTGCTGGGAATATTGGAAAACAGTATTGCAGAAACTAGGCACAGACCAACATCTTACAAGTAATGATTTTCTTCAGTGAATTTTTGTACCTCTTTTTCCATTTGACTGATTCTGCTTTTTAATGAGTCCTTTTCTTCACTGAATTTTTGTACATTGTCTTTCATTTGGTCAATTGTGCTTTTTAGGAGTTCTTGTCAGTAGATTTTTATGCCACCTTTACCATTTGGCCTATTCTGTTTTTTTAAGGTGTTATTTTTTAAAGTATTTTTGTGCCTCCTTTACCAAGCCATTGGATCTTTATTTTTCATTATATTCTTGCATCATTCTCATTTTGTTCCCATTTTTTTGGTCTTTCTTGTTTGATTTTTAAGTCCTTTTTGAGCTCTTCCAGGAATTTGGGAGGCAGGGAAGTAGCTTTTTTGACTTTGTTCTCTTCTTCTAAATTTGTGTTTTGATCTTCCTGTCACATCATAACTTTCTATGGTCAGGTTCTTTTTTTTTGTAGTATGTTCATTTTTCCAGCCTGTTATTTCATTGTTTGCCTTGGTGTTAATGAATGCAGGGGGCACTGTCCTAACCTTTATTCACGCAGCTGTTGTCAGTGCTACGTCTGGGATTCCATAAGTTTTCAATTTTTCCAAGTTGGTATGATGTAAGGAAAGTTATGGTCACTGCTCTTCAGGCCTTTACTTTGGTATGTGAGTGACTACAAGCATTGTTTTCCTCCTACTCCCCTGTGGCCCCATACTCTAGTATGCTAGTGTTCCTCCTTAGCCTTGAACTATGACCCGGATCTGTGTATGGGCAATGCAACAAAGTCCTTCACCCAGTGCTGGCAAAGGTTCCCCTGTAAACTTCCTTTGGCTCCTTGTCAGATCCCCCTACCCTCTGTGGACTGAGAGCTCCAGAAGCTGTCACTGCTGATTCAGTAACCCCCAAAGCCACTAATGGCCTGTCAGAGTATGGTTCATGCTAGACTAGGCTCCACTCTCATCCCACCGAAACAGACCTTTCCCCTCTCCCTTCTAATTTGTTATGAGTTGGAAAATTGTTTCATCCCATCATTTTGCTGGTTCTGTTGCTCTAGAAGTCATATTAAGACATATTCTAAAGTTGCTTGAAAGCAAATTTGGGAAAGATCAGGGGAGTCCCTGCCTTTATGTTTTTGACTATTCACCTTCTAGTTTTCCCATGCTTTTTCTTGTCAGGGTTAAATAGTACCATTTCTTTCAACTAATCTTCATATGGCATGACCTTGAAGTTCCTTCCCATCATGGTTCTTCTCTTTTGGGCACTCTATTGCTGGCCAATATCTTTCCTAAATCATGTCCTTCCTAAAGCTATCCAGGTATGATAGACCAGGGCTAAATATAGTAGGATTCTAACCTCCCATATTATGAGTACTGTATCTTACTTAATGCAGTCCTATTATAGAATTCTTTTTTTTTTGACTCTCATCACATTGATGCCGCAGCATGTACATCTAGATGTACATCTAGCGTTTCAAGCTAACCCAAAGTAGAATGGGCTTCTTCCAGAGGAAATGGATTTCCTCTTCCTTCATTGGAGGTTTTAAAGTAAAGACTGCATGACCACTGTACACTGGTACAGTGTAATTGGTATTCTTTAGGGGTATAGGTAGTACTACATAGCCTCTGAGTTTGAGATTTTGTGATTCTGTAATTGTGGAGGAAAGGATTCAATGCAACACATAAATGTTACAATTGAAAGAAATTGCCTACACCACACATTTTATAAAAGAAAATATTATTACAGTGACCACGAGACACATTAGAGCCACCCCCCTCCCCATGGAAATCACAATTAAATAAATGGAGTAGTTTTCAACTTTACTTAATAAACCTGGAATAGTCCAGAGGAACAACAAAATAATTACACAGCAGAATAAGGATGGAATTTGAATACCACTTGAGATACTTAAACAAGATGCCAAAAAGATAAACCAGAAGAGAATTTTTTTAAAAAATAAAGGTGAATTACTCAAAATAGAGCATTGTCTAAAAAATAATGGTGGCAGAGCTTTAAGTAAAGATAGCTGATGACTGAGAAAGTCAAAGACCCTGAATGCGGGTCATGGAACAACTCAATCCATGCACACGCGCGCACACACACACACACACACACACACACACACACACAAAATCATTAGAGGATAAGACAAAATAGATACATAAAAATTTAAAGTAAAAAATACAACCTGGATGAAGATGGGAGGAGATTGTAACTGTGCCTCTATTTAGGAGTCCCACATTTTGGTCATCCTGCATCCTCACTTCAGGATGTCAAGGAGAAAGCAGACATCAAGCACTGGTGCCTAGCCTGTTTTCCCCAAAGTGGTGTCAAGTGTCTGAAAAACCATTGCTGTGATCTTTGCTTTTCTTCCCCCTGGCACACTCTGGAATACCTTTCCCTTTCCCCAAAGCAACTCAATATTGAGGGAATCATCTACATTTTTATCTTTCCAACCATCATTCAGCTTGTGTGCAGCCCTCTGATGCTCTGCCTTTGAATGAGAGCAAAATGTCTCATCTGACAGAGCAAGCCCAGCTCACACCTAGGACATTTTTGCTACTCCCAATCAAGAACAGAAAAACCAGAGTAATAAATCAAAGGAAATACATAATAATTTCTAGAATATAAGAGACCCAAGAGTTAAAAACAGTCTACAGTCTTAACTTGGGGTTCATTAACTTGCCTTAAAATATTTTGGTAACTGTATTTCAATGTAATTGGTTTCTTATTTTTAATCCTTTGTATTTTATGTATTTAAAAACAGTATCCTGAAAGGGAGTCCATAAATTTCATGAGACTGCTAAAAGAGTTCATTGTACAGAAAACTGTTAAGAATTCTTGCTCTACCAATTCATATTGGACTATCAATTGGATGTGCTATAGGTAATATTTTTTCTAAAAACTAGATAATATATATGTTAAATAAAATTTAAACAAGATTGAAGCAGTGTAAAGCACACATTCATTCATACATATACACACACAAGAAAATATGAACCAACTACTAAGTAAACTTGCAAATTACATCTGAGATCTAAAAATATTTATGAAAGCAGCAAATAACAGAATCTAAATCAAGAACAATCCATAAATAATAAAAAAAATGTAATTGAAGACTAACCAAAGGAAACAAAAGAATCAAATAAGTAGCTAGATAATATGCAGGACAAAAGTACGTTTGTAAGTCAAAATAGAAGAATATAAAAACTATTGACTGGGATTTTCCATAAATCACTATTTTTCTAAGCTAAACATTGCATTTGAGGACCTAACTGGAAGAGAAGAGAAAGGGAAGGGCATAAGAATTTGCATACTGTTTACTACATACTAGGCACTGTGATAAATGCTTCTCACAAATATGATCTCATCTGATCCTCACAACAACACTGGGAGGTAGGTGTTATTATTATCTCCGTTTTACTTTGAGGAAATAATCAAGTGACTTGCTCAAGGTCACACAGTAAATGAGGCCAAAATTGAACTTAGGTGTTATTGACTCCAGGCCTAGTGCTCTATCCACTGCATCACCAGCCGCTTAAGAGATAATAAAGAAAAGTCTCCCTACTTGACTCGTAGGTAACATTTATGAGTAAAGAGAATGCCCAGGGTGCTAGCAAGGAGAAATTCTAACTTTGACTCACTAAGACACATTAATGTAAAACTTTAGCTTGATAAGACATCAAAAAAAATTTTCAGGCTTTATTAATAGGTTGTAAAGCAATATGAAAAAAATATCAAATGAACTAACATTAGGATTCCCAAAAAAACCCAATTCTAATAGTCCAATCTGTACAAAGATTATATATATATATATATATATATATACACACACATACATATATATACATATATATATAATATACATATATACACACATGCGCATACAATATATACAAACATATATAAATACATAAAATTCTTCTCAACAATATAATCAGATCCCAAAATTACATGTATTAGAAACTTGATTATAGCATTTGATAACAGAAAACTTCATCTCAAGTATATGAAAAAAGTATTATCATAGATCTGCACCTAAAAAGGTCTTCCTACGAGCTACTGAAGAAGAAATTCAAACTGACTGATAACTGAGTAAAATAATAAAAACACTCTGTTATTACCTCTAGTTAAGAATTACAGATTTTAAAATTTTCTAACCACAATGGAAATTATGGAATTAGATTTTCAAATAAAAATGTGCGTAATAATGATTAGCTAATAAGGATGATGGATAAAGAACACTAAAAAGAATATATTTCTTCTATTAATAAAGATATATAACACCGATGAAAGTACTAATAGGTACCCAAAAAGTGGGAGAAAAGGAAAGTGGCCTACAATTCCTAAAATGAAGGTCCTTTATCTGGGTCATGTAAGTTCCCAAAGTGGGTTATACCGACCCCTGGGGGGGGTGCTGGAACTGTCCACGGGTGGTAGTAGCTGCAGGTACAATTGGGGGTGTTGAATAAAAATAAGGGAGTGATGGACTTATAAGGAAAGAAGAGAGGATAAGAAAATTTTGAAAAACCTTTCATACATGCTTCATCTGTGGTGTAACAAAATTAAAGTAATAGTGATTACATTATTTTCCAAATAAACACAAAAAATGCAAGTTATAACTCGTTCAGTGGTCAAGTCCACCAACAGGTCTTAACAAACAAGTGTTGGCAGGTGAGCATGTTGTACATTGTTGGGAAGTCCAGCATGCATTGGCAGGAATATGTGATGTGCATATAACGACTTGTTTACAATATGATACTATACAGTTACATGATGCAATATTACATCATCGAAATTTCAATGCAGGAAAAATAAACATAAATTTACAATAAATTATTAAAGTTGAAAGATGAATCATTTTGAAAAAAAAATTTATGTCTTTCAAATGATGCAAATTTTTTTAAAAGTTAAAGGGTTAAAGAAAGTAAACTGACTAATTTTTTTTAAAAGGGGGGTGGTAGGCAAAATAATTTTGGGAGCCTCTGATCTAGAACAAAAGGGGCAAAACCTCAAAAAAGTAAACTTTAGGCTTAGAAATAGACATTGATGACATTTTATTTACTAGTTCTCCTAGCTGAAAAATTATAGATATTTAAGATAGGAAGGGGTTTTTTTTTGTATACAACACCCAAAGTAATAGGAAGCAAATATCAAAACAAAATGTATTACTTATCACCAGCACCCCAACAATAATAATTCACATTTAAATATTGAGGTTTGCAAAACACTTTAAATATGTGATCTCATTTTATTCTCTCAAAGAACAATAACAACTGAGAAGGAGGTGATTTTTTTTATCATCTCCATCATAAGGAATTAGAGGTTTAGAGAGGTTAAATGACTTACCCAGGTGCACAAACTTCGAAGTCATCTAGAATAAAATTCAAAGTTGGGTCTTCTTGACTCTTACTCTGCCCCTTATGCTATAGTGTGATTACATTTATAACAATAAATGCAGATGGTCCAAATCTTTTCTTTTAAAGAAGGGGAAGGATCACAGAATTGATGAAGAAACAAAATTCATCAAGGGAGGAAAGGAAGGCAATGAGCATTTTTTAAGTGCCTATTATGTGCCACCCACTGTGTTGAAACCTTTACAGATATTCTCTCTTTTGATTCTCACAACAACCCTGCAAAGTAGTTACAATTGTAATCCCATTTTACAGATAGAAAAAGTGAGGCAGGTAGAGATTAAGGTACTTGCTAGGATTACACTAATTATTAAAGTGTCTGAGGCTAGATTTGAGCTCAGGTTCTCTTGACTTCATGACCATCTTTTGTCCACTGTATCTCCTAGCAGCCTCTAGCAAACACATCTTGTATAAAAGCAAATATCTAGATATGTATTAAGCAATTGGCCTTGTATATGTATCTTGCAGCTAGCTGTGAGTTTGTTTTTGAAGAAGGAAGGGTGGTAGTAATAGTATCTCAGGAGTGAAATTCAGATTAGAAAAAAAATGAGATGCAAACAAGGCTATTACATAACGGTAAAGAAAAAATATATACACAGCAAATCTAATTTATATGCTTCACATAATTAAACTATTAAATTCAGAAAACAAAGATTAATAGCAAGACAAGACTATAAAGATAAAATCATGACAATAGACAGAGACTTCAACACTATTCTAAAAATGTATCAAATCCAAGAAAAAGATCAAAAGTAAAGAAATTGCAGATTTAAATAGTATAATTAATACATTCAAACTAATAGGAGGAAGAAATTTCTTCTAAATGAAAGAAATGGATAATACATAGTTTTTAAAAACATACAGAATATTCCTTTTAAAAAAGATCAAATTCAACATCACAGGGTAATCCCGCATTATTCTAAAAAGTAGGAAAATATACATAATAAAACAAAATTAAATTTGTCTAACAATATCATAAACATATTAGAAAGCTACAAGGAAACTGAAAAACAGTAAGTGTGTAGAATATGGGCACAAAAGGAGATAAAGGAGCATGAATTTAAAAGAGTAACAATGTCCTATAAGAATAGGGTTAGGAGCACTGAATCTCAGAATGAGATAAAACTGCTAAGGACTACAAAGAGAGCTCTAAAAACAATAATGAAACAAACAAAAAAAAATCCTCCTCTTTTGGAGGGAAGAGGAAGCCTAGATTGGGATAAGACCCTCTCTTCCTCATGAATTGTTTTCATTCAGTTGTCTTGGTCATGTCTGACACTTCATGACCCCATTTGGATTTTTCTTCACAAAGATACTAGAGTGGTTTCCCATTTCTTTCTTTCTCCAGCCCATTTTACAGATGAGAAAACTGAGGCAAACAGGGTTAAGTGACTTGCCCAGTCTCACACAGCTGGTAAGTATCTGAGGACAGATTTGGACTCAAGAAAATGAGTCTTCCCAACTCGAGGCCCCACCCACCATGAATAGGAGAACAATAATGTACAACAGAAAGAAATCAGAACTAAATACCTCTTATTAAGTATTTCTATACTGTTGTCTTTTTTTGTATCCAGGAAAATAACCATTGGATTGTAAAGAATAAGGATTAATAAATTGAAACTCAAGACAAGTGAGTTCAAATCACTAGGCCAGGTGTGATTGCCAAGCTGCCTTTAATGATCTTTGAAAAATCATGCAAAAGAATAGAGGTCTCAATTTCCAAAAAAATAAAAAATAAAATTGAAATGGGAAGAGGGTAGAGCCTGCATGCTATAGGCTTGATAACTTGACTTTGATTTCTGACAAAACTTACATCTTATTATTGTAAGTATTGTTTGTAAGTATTTAGAAAGGAAAGCGGCAATCACTAGAAGCCAACCTAGCTTCCTGAAGGACAGGCCATGCCATACTGATCTGATTTTTTTTTTAACAAAGGTAATTAGACTTGGTAGATCATAAACATATTATAGACAAAAAAAAGATTTTGCCAAAGAAGTTGACAAAGAATTATCTTTTTGGATAAGATGGTATGGGCTAAATAAATGAGGTCAAATTAAAATAATAATGGGAAGCAACTTATCCACCAATAAAGACCCTTGTGGGCCACACATTGACTTAATTTGGAAATGTAATGTTATCTATGTTTTATTGTATTTTTTAAAAATATATCCCAATTACATTTTAATCTAGTTTGGCAGCACTAGGGAATGTTGTGAACCATATCCAGCACATGGGCCGTGTGTTCAACCCTGCTGATGTAAGCTAAATAATAGTACAGTTAAATTGACTCAGAATTGGTTGAACAAATAGACCCTAAAAGGAGATATTAATGGACCCATGCTACCTCGGAGGGGTTATGGAAAAAGGGTTTTTGGGATCCACCTGTGGTTTTTTAGCAATCAACTGATTTTATCAATAGCTCAGATGAAGATACAGAGGGCATTACTATTTGTTGATACAAATCTGGGAGAAATACAAGAATTAAGTTATAAAATATAAAGGTTAAAATATTAAGTTGAAAATCATAAGGCCTTTAATTTATTATATGATATTAATTTTTACAAATGTAAGGTTCTACATACTGGCTCAAAAATCAATTGGGCAAATGGAGAATGAATAATGTCTAACTAGACATCAATTTGTGAGATATATGTGACTTTCTCCAGCTTCATTCTGCAATACATGAGTAGCAGCCGAAAAAGCAGGTGATGGGAGTAATCCAGGGTAGGGTTTGGGCTAAGGTATTAGTGAGGCTAGGACAAACCAACAAGAAATTGAAGAAATAGAGGCAGTATAGAATTGAATTGGTTAGTTCTAAGGTCAAGACTAGGAAGGACAGAAAGTGAAGTCAGAGCAGAATTTGTAACTCTCAGAAAGTACTTGAGGAGTGGAAGGATTAGAAGTCGAGATGGAAAATGACTAGATTTAGGAGAAGTAAGTCATAGGATCAGATGAAATGGGAAGAGGTTCTGACCAAATAGTGGCAATTTCCCCATTTTTAATCAAATATGAAAACTAAATGACGAAGTCATTTAGCCTCTTAGTCTTCAAAGATCACAACAGGCTAGAATGTTAGGCTGGATCAAGCAAATTTACACATAATAGGAATAAATGAAAAGTCCAACATTTGGATTTAAAAAAGAAAAACTTCCCAAGTGCAAGATAAAGACAGTATGGTTAGACAACGGTTTTGAAAAAGACGAGGGATTTATTGGAATGTAAAGCAATACAATTCAACAGTGTGATGTGGCCACTAGTGATGAATTTATTTTAGCCATAGCAGCTCATGCAGAACATCCACTTAATCTTAAGAATACTGCTTAAAGGGGCAATGCTTTATGTCAGTAAAAATAGTGAGACCTATAAAATCTAAATTTCTTAAAATAGGGGAGTAAATATTATTAAGGAAAAGGAAACCTTAAACAGCCAGTTGAAAGCCTATAGAATATCTGGCCTCAAGATGTACTACAGACTGAAAATACAAGTAGATTTTTAAAACAATTCATAGATTATGGGCTAAAGATAAAGATGTTTGGGAAGGCAACCCTAACCTTTTGAGGCTGACAATATGGGAAGGGGCCAATCACTCCATCCCTCAAACTGTTCATTATTCCATCATCAGAACACAAGACTCCACTGAATAGACTGTAAGTCTGATGCAGATTGGGATTTCTTATATTGTCACAGTTATTTTATCCTAGTTATGGACACATAAAATACTCAACCCTATGCAAGATTGAGGAAGGGATAATCCTTACTCTCAAGAAGCTTACACCTCAAAGTGAAACAATGTAAAGAAACAAATGCTCTTATAATCAAGTGAACACACATTCCAACTGTGCATAATAGTTTGGGTTTCTAATTAGATCATTTAAACATACAGTCAATGCAACCAGGATGTGAGATGTGGTTGAGTTAATGTTACAATTAGAACATTGGCATTTGCATTTACAGACTTTTTTGCGTTTAAATTTGTAACCTTAACTTTGCATTAACAAGTTTTTATGTTTAATTTCTTCTCCATTTTTTGAAATAACAGAAAGAAACAGACAGTGCTTAATAGGGTTTGCATTTAAATGGCTTATGTAGGCTGTGGAGTTACCACCTCATTGAGTTGAATAGATTGAGGAAGGAAAAATTCACACTTTTGCTGCTGTTGCTTTTGTACAGCTGGAGATAGTTTTCTGCCAAGCTACATTAACAGAAGCAGATTGGATTTTGTTGTGATGTCTGGATGTTTGTGATGGAAAGACATGGGGACTTCATTTTTCAAAGGAAATTTTAGATTTGACAGAAGGGAAGAATAAGCAAAGTCTCTAGAGAAGCTTTTAAAATGGACGTCATTTCCCATCTCTAATTCCCTTCATCTCAGTCTCTTCTACAGAGGTTTTCTTCCTTGGAACTGTGTCCATCTAACCTGGGAAGGAATTGGATGTTATGAAAATATTGGACTATTCCCCTCCATTGAGACTCCCATGGAAGCGTGGACAATGGCTGGTCTCCATTGCTCTCATGATCCTGAAACTTCTATAGTTTTCTGTAACCAATGTTTTTTAGGGCAGACATGAAAAGTTAAAAGAGTAATGGCCATCATGGTAGAGAACACAGGGTAGTCCCCCAGGCCATAGCCGTTGCTACAGAGACATAGGGCTTCCCTTTGGTTCAGTCCCTCTAGGAATATAACTCTTTTTGCCTCCTTCTTGGGTATTAACTGAATTTCCAACTTTTGTTTCCCTGGACTCCTCAGTTTTAGTTTGTTCTTTCCACTTTATTCCTTATCCCTTTTGGCCTTATGTTACACTCCCAGTGTCTTACCCATTTACACCAACCACCCTGAATCCTTGGCTCTGATCTCTTATCCCATCTTCCTATTTCTTCCTCTTTTACCTTCACATAAAATCTAGCCATAGGTTTAGTATTAGTGTTGGCAAAAGTGAAGATCAGTTAGACGGAAAAAGCCAAGTAAAATAAGAAAAAGGCTCTGGGTAAACCTCTATATCTATACTATCCTGCTCCTGTTTGGGTTATAATTGGGACTGTTTTAAAAATAAAAGAGACCACAAGCAGAATTAACTCCCTCAAATCGTGATCCTAGCAGATTTTTGGAGATAGTTGTAATGGCATCCACACTGGTATACCCAGGATAGCTGCTAGTGAAGGTTCTTTTATCTGCTTTACTAAGGAAACATAGCTGTTTCAGGGGTCAACAATATTTTTTAATTACATAAAAGATAAACAGACAAAATATAGAGAAGAGAAATAAAGACCAACAGACAGGGCTGTACTGCCTGAATCATAGCTTTACATTCTCAATTGAATCGAGAGAGCCTTTACCTCTGAGGAGTCGGGGAACTCTGAACATACTGCGACTCAGTCTCAACCAGGGAATCACAACATTTTTCTCGTAAGTGAGCCACCAAAGCAAAAGCTCACCTCTCAGAATATATGCTCTTTAGGCTCAGTGCCTAATTAGACATTAACAAAAGGTGTGTAAGCCTTCCTACAGGCAAGCAAGCTTCCCTGAATGGGTTCCACATGAAGCCTATTGATGGGCAGGGAAGATCTTATTACTCAAAGGGGAAATGAGTGGGGTAGGGTGACTGGGAGAGGAGAAATGTATAGAAAGGTATGCAATCAAAACTTAATATCCATGGCCCTAGATATTAAATCTAGGAGGAAATTCAATAACCTGAGATGTTTCTCAAATTTATTGAGTGAAGAGAAATTGCAAAGAAGCTTGATGCAGATAAAATTTTTCGAATAATTTAGAAATTAAAATTTTTCAATTAGAAATTAGAAAGAATAGAGCTATTCAAGTGGAATGGGCATCCCCTAGAAGGTAGTGAGCTCCCTTTCACTGGGCATTTCAATGTCAGGGCTACAAGAGCACTTGGCATATATGTGGTAGTAAAGACTCTCTTTTAGGCATAAGTTAAAATAGATGGCTAGTTGAGTCCCTTCCAATTCTAAAATTTTTTGGTTCTGGTTTTAGAAATAAGTGTTAGTTAACGAACATAAGCTAATGATATATGTGTATACAAATGTATATTATTTAAGGAATGTAAAAGAATTGTTCATGTTTATTTTGGACAAGACCTGTGACTTCATCTGGGTTGGGAGCATTCAATGAAGAAACTCCCTCCACAGAAGAAAATCTGTAAGGCATATTTCATAGCTGATTTATACCTTTAATCTTAGAGGGTTTCCAAAGTCAGAATTTTCAAACTTGTGGTAGCCAAAAAACTCCCAAAGTCTAGAATGTAATTGAGAAAAGTATTACAAAATAAATAAAAATATAATACAACATAGATAATGTTAACTTGTGGTTTTCTAAATCAATAGTCAGCCTGAAAGGATCCATTTCTATCTGATTTTGACCTCACTGGACTAGGGCATAGAGAAGTAACTTGACCAGGGTCAAACAGCCAGTATGTGTGAGACAGTATAGGAACTCAAATCGTCCTGATTGGAGGCCAGCTCTCCCCATCATAGTTGCTTCTCATATATATGATGAATGAATTCTTAGATACTTCAAATGATTAGTGATATTAAGGAAGTGGTTATTGCCTTTACCAATAGGCCATAGCTCCATGGTTTATTTGACAGTCTTCATGAGTTGCCTCGGTCAAAAGAATTCACTACCTGCTGACCAGTCTTCTGGTAATGAGTCTATCCCATGGTATTTAGGCTAATCCTTAGCTAAGAAAGCCACATAATCTTTTATTGGATCTGCATTTAAAGCCTTCACTTTTTACAAGGTCCACCAGTGCTTAATCTCCTGCCATCATTGTCTGTAGGCTTCACTAACCTCTGACATAGGAACACCTGCAAAGACAGAAGTCTCCAAAATTGATTAGAGGGTACTTGTGACCTTCTGGCACAATCAATCAATTTACAAGTATCTTTTAAGTACCCAGTATGTTCCAGATACTGTGCTAAGAGCTAGAAAGATAAAGACAAGAGACAGAGACATCACCCCCACATCGAGGACTTCTCTTATATTTTATACCTATGACTTAAAGCATTTTTTGGTATATGACACTGGACAAAACTTTCACTAGGCATGTACCCAACACAGGACAAAACAAATACGAACACAAAGTGAGAACCTTCTATGTAAAGACTCCCTAAAGACATACTGATGTGCCTTTTCTTGTTCTCCCATTTACTAGCATACTCATCTCTAGAGTTACTGTACAATGGCCAGTTTAGAGATCATGGAATCATAAATATAGATTTCAAAGAGTCTTCAAAAGTCATTCAGTCCAATCCCCACCCCAAGCCCATTTTACAGATGGAAATGCCACTCTAATCTGTCTCTTTTTATATACTGCCTTTAGACAGCTTCAGAAACTAAGATAAATTGATGTTCCCTTTTGGTCTCTTCCTCGTAGCTACTGCCTTCCTATCCTCATATTTGGAGAGGCAGCATGCTAGAGTGACAAGCATACTCTCATGAGAACATAAGCTACTTCAGGACAGGGACTGTTTCATTTTTAGCTGCATATCTTCAGCACTTACCAATACATAGTAAGTGCCTAATAAATTGTTTGTTGATTGATAATTCATAATGATTTACTAATTTGAAGACAAGACTTGAGTTAACATCCTATCTCTGACACTAATTAGATAACCATAGACAAGTCACTTCAACTCTCAGCAATTCACTCTCCACATTTGTAAAATGGGGACCATCAGACACACATGGCGTTGATACTGGTAATATATTTTATAAACCTTAAAGCACTACACCAATGTCATTTCTATCCCTCACCATTCAACCGCCCTGCCTTCCTAGCTGTGTTAACATCTTGAAGCAGAGGCTTTAAGAGGATCTGCTGTATCAAATTAGTGGGAACTAATTTAGTGGTAGAAAAAAAATGCAAATTTGCATAGGGAACGTAACAGAATCATGGGATCCTAAAGTTGGAAGGGACTTCACATACCCAAATTTGCTCAAACCCTTACATGAAGCCTGAACCTCCCCAGGTATCACTCCCCAGCTATCTTCAAATAGATTCTAAAACCCCTTGTCTATCTCTTGCTTTCTGGAGTTTTTCACGGCCTCATATTAATTGATAAGTAATTCTCTTCCTGCTATGGCTTCCTGGATGGATCTACCCAGCAACAAACAAAATGGTAAGACCTGTTTCTCAATTTGGAGATGTGGTAGTTTTAATAACTTATTCTCATAAAGAAAATAACACATATTATGTTTTCTTGTGTAACCACAGTCAGGACCACTGTGGTGAGGGAGAGAAGAAAAGAGCTTAAATCACGTATATCTCTAGTCTTAGTAAACTTTTTGGTAGCATTGAATGGTTGGACTTTCTTAGAAATAGTCCCTGGGTTCTTATGGGGGGAACAGATGTAGTGCATCACTCATCATCCCCAAATCACCCACATATGAACCACAAATGAATAAAGGAGATAGGTTACTGAAAACTGAAAGAAAACTAAATCAAAATTTTAGAAACTATGCCCTAGGGGACATAACCCTTTCAAAATTTCCACCCCAGGGCCTATGCTACCCTGATTAGTAAATGCTTCACATACCCCACCCTATCTAGGGAGCCCCAGCCATTCTTCATTTTACACCTGGAGCCATCTTCATATCATCCTCCCCTTACTCTATGGCATGAAAACTCCCACTGGCCAGCTCTGGATACATAATGAAACCAATAATGATTTTTGCTACTGAAAAGTGTGTCAATCAAATCCAATATGGCTCTGCTCACCAGTCCTGTGACTTTCCAAACCAAAACACCCTTCCCTGTCAATAAGTCCTCTAGAGGTGTTGTTTCATCCAATCAGAACTAAAAGTCAACGACCTTAGGTAAAATTTTCCAAGAATGGTAAGGATGAATTGAAAGACCTTGTAATGCTTTGCCTGAAGAAGAAAAGACTTAGGGGACTTGTGACATTGGTTTATCTAAAGCACAATAACATAGTAAAAAGAGTTTGGATAAAGAGTCAGATGTCCTGGGTTTGAATCTTAAGTCTTTCTCTCATTGCTTTTATGAATATAAAAAAGCTCTTTTATCTTTAGGTTTCTTGAACTTAATTTAGAAAGGCCAAGGTCCCCCACTGCATCCTGGGCCATTGCCAGTCATATCAACCTTTGTCTCGCCACTGGACTTCGATGACTCTGGAGGAGAGAGTGAGGCTGATGCCTTTGTGCAGCTCTGCCTCACTGAAATCCAATTCATGTGCCAGTCCAGATATTGCACTCAAAATGTCATCGCTCCTCTTTGAGAATGAAAGACGAACACCAACAACAATTCAAACGAGAGAGTTGGACCAGGTGAGATCTAAGGTCTCTTTCAGCTATAAACCTATGACCCTACGAATGTCATTGAACTTCTTTAAGCTCAGTTTCCTCGTCTGTAAAATAGGGGTGGGCAGGGGGAGGTTGGACTCAGTCACCTCTAAGTCCCTTCCAGCGTTAAGTCCATGATCCTGTGACCCTGCAATGTCATCCTTTGATTTGAAAAGCAAACAGGTGGAAGAATGACTACCTTTGTTGGGCTTGGTCCCAGAGAGCACAACTTCAAGCAATTAGAGTATGGCAACTGTGTAGCAGAAAATTAGGGAAACTTCTTAACAAATAAAATTGCTTGAAAGTGGAATCAGCTTCTTCAGAAGGCAATGGATTTCCCAACCCTGGAGGTCTTCAAGTACTCTCTGGAAGACGATGAAGGGTGGATATTATGGAGAGAACTCTTGTTTAGGTTTGAGTTGGACTAGGTGAACTCTGAGGCCTCTTCCAACTCAGGGACTGTGCGACTCTTGCCCAGACCTGCCCTGGCACTCTCCTCCTCACCAAGTGCTGGTTTCAGTTAACCGCTCCTTAAACATCCTGAGGATTAGCCACCTGGAGTGGAAGAAAAAATAATGCAACTAGATGGGGGAATTAATTCTCTCAGTTAACAAATTCCATCTCCTTCTAATGTCATGTCTTTAGTTCTCCTGTTTGTTTTCTTCTGACTCCCCTATGCAGTTTGACTTCCTGGAGTCTGATCACCCGCTTAAACCCTAGATTGCTTGACTTGCCCAACTCCACAGTACTTTTCCCCTTTGCTTTTCCTAAACAGACTTATTATTCTACTATTGACCACTTACCCTTCTCTAGATCTTGGTATCTCTTTCTTCTCCTAGCTCTTACTATGGCTTCCTTGGCTTCTTACCTGATTCAAGGATAGCTTGTTTTTTATGGTCCAGATTGGCAGAAAGGTTCCTGAAAGACTATATTGTTATTTAAGCATGTCTAGATCAGGGCTTCTTAAACTTTTCCACTTACAACATCTTTTTGTGTCTCAGCAGAGTTAGTTGGAGTTGCCTGGTTTAAAGGCATGGGTAATGCAAAGTACACATGCTCTGTGTTTAGAACCAAAGTTACAGTGTAGTTGCTCCTTGTAACACAAGCAAGCCCTGCCAGAAACACCTCAGATTCATTATGTGTTTGATTTGTAATTAATTTTTTGTCTTTGTGCATTCAAAAACATTTTACTGTGACCAAATTTTTCATTGCCCCGTATGGGGTTGCAAACAACAGTTTAAGAAGCAATGGTCTAGATATTGTTTAATACCAATTCTATAAGGTAGTCACAACTTATAGGTTGTTCTGCATCTTATAGACTAGTACATATTTAGAAAGAAAAGAACCTTGGAAACATCCTATTTCAAAGTCTCTCATTACACTGATGTGGAAATGAGGCTAAGAAACTTGCCTATGATAACAGACTTAATTGGTGGCAGAGCTGAGAATAGACCCCAGACCTCTTGATTTAAGATTAATGCAAGGAAGCAAAGTATAATAGAACACTAGACCTGAAAAGACAAGACACGAAGTCTATTTCTAGATCTACTGTAGATCTTTATTAGCTGGGTGATCATGGGCTGGCCATAGAACCTTTCAGAGCCTCAACTTCTTTACCTTTTAAATATGGATATTACTTGTATAAACATAGATTTACTGTTTACTTCATAAAGTTCCTGGGAGATAAGTAAACCTTGAAGTGCCATGCAAATGCTTTGTTAGTGTCTCCATTTTTTTGCAGGGGGGGGAAGGCAGAGCAATTGGTGTTAAGTGACTTGCCCTAGGTCACACAACTAGTAAGTGTCTGAGGCCAGATTTGAACTCAGATCCTCCTGACTCCAGGGCCAGTGCTCTACTCGCTGTACCACCTAGCTGCCCCAGTATCTCCATTTTTCAATGTTGGTCTTGTGAAACTCAAAATCCAAGATGATTGTTTTTCTGTCATGAAGACTAAGATGCTCTCTCTTACCAAAATAGGGAAGAGAAAGGAAAGAAAAGAAAGAAAAGGGAAGGGAGGTGAAAGGGAAGGGAAAAGAGAGAAAGGGAGGGGAGAGGGAAAGGAAAGGGCATGGGAAACAAACAGTATGTTATATACTTCCCCATCAAGTCCATTGATCTTAGAGTATGTATCATCTTATATCAGAATGGTTGTACTAGATGACAAATCTCAACTCAGTATTTGTTTTACTGTTTCCAAACTCCTCTTTCCAGTACAAAGATGCACAAATGACTAAAGACCAACTTTAATTGAAAACTTGAGCAATGGCTGAATGTGTCAGATTGGCTTAACACAAACATTTATGTTGGGATAAGGGAAAGCCACTCCCCCTTCCCCTTACCTAAACCAGCTTTATTAGAACCTGAGAGTCAGGCAGCATTATACTACATATAGACATATTTAGTGTGTATGTGTACATATCTATAGTATGTATGTATGTATGTATTTATACATGTGGGCATACTATTTACTATATTATATATTTACAAAATCACATTTGTGTATACACATATATCTGCATATCTGTATATATGTTTGTATATATATATACACATACATATATATACACAGAGAGAGAATATACACATACATATATACACACACATATTTGTGACAATGAAAAAGTAGGGAGGAGAAGAAGCCTAACTGGCTTATGAAAGATAAAGTAGTTTTTTCTTCCATTTTATTAAATTCAATTAATTAAAAAACCCCACATTTATTAAGCACCTACTGCACATAAGGAAATATACTAGGCCCTAAGGCTTACAAAAATAAAACTGAAAACAGTCCGTGCCCTCAAGGAGCTTGCATTCTATTTTTCATTCCATGAAAGCAGGTAGGCAACTACAAAGCTGAGTGGCCAATTCAACCACAAATTGTATCAAATGGAAGGAATCTAAAGATGCAATTATGAGAATGATACAGACTTGGGAAAGAGTTGGCCGGATTTAGTCAAAGATATTCTTTCAGAAATTAATGCAATTCTGGGTGAATTGGCCTTAAATAATCTTGTTCATTTCAATTTCTTTTTTATCAATTCAGCACAGATTATTAAGCACAGAAATCACATGAAATCACTTCTGCTGCAAGAATGTACATCACAGTTAAGACACTAATTATAATTAACAGACATACTGTATGCTGGTATTAAGTGATCACGGAGGTTCAACTATTTCTTATACATGTGTATCCATTTCACTCTTTACTCACTTTTAAAAGTTCCAACTGAATAATCACCATCAGAAATATTATAATTTGATGTATAAATATTTTGTGAAACCCCAAATTAGTAGTTAATGTGAAATAATGTGACTGACATGTGGAGACACCTTATACAATGTGGCAGATCTCCTGTTAAATTATCCGTGGTATTGGGAACTCGCAGGTCGTTGACTATCCCAATTTAATTTGGGCAGTACAGGACATTTCTAATAATTAATACTGTAATAACACTTAATGATCTGCACTCATGCAATCTGAAAATCCAGCTAATGGTGCAGTTTTTAGTGATTGCACAAACAGCAAGTTTTAAATGTGTCAAACGCTGCTATTTCAGCATCATGATGCCACGCAGGAGACCCTGCCTGTGGGGCTCTCACTGACCCAGACCCTAGAGACTAGACATCGATATGACAGAAGCGAATGGACTGAGTCTCAAGGGAGGTGCTGCTTCCTTGGAATTGGATCTAAGGAAAAAGAATTTGAAGGAAGCCTACTTGTACTTCCTTCCAGATGGGAGATACATTTAAGAGCTGTGATGATAGTCACTAGAGAGGGAGCAAAGAAATTGAAAGGGAAGGAAGAGATAGAAAAGAAGACTATTTTACAAACTTCATTAGAAGAGAATTAATATTTTTGGAGGCCTTCACAGCACATAGGGTTGTAATTTTTTACCCCTTTCTCTGAAACTCCTACTTTTGTACCAGGCACATAGCAAAACTGAGTTCTCAAAGAACTCAGAAGAAAATTCAATACCAACTCTTGTGTTAGAAAAGGTAGATACAAGATCTGTAGTCAGCTTTGTAGTTTAAGTTACCCCTCTTGCATAAGCGACAGACACAGTTAATTCCCAAGTTGTTGCTTGGGTGGAAAAGGAAAAGGGAAGGCCAATTAAAATGCTTGTGATCAATTACTGCCATAACTTTATAATGTAGTAAAATGAATGTTTATGAAAAATATGAAGTATACATAGATACATAAGTGGATTAAAGGATAGCCCTATCAAGATTGGACTTACATTTTCAAACTCAGGTTATTCTTTCTTTAAATAATCTTATATAATAACATCAATTTATTCAAAATAATTATTTTATTGTATTATATAATTATATAATGTAATATAATAAATGATTTTTAAATAAGAGTTTTGTTTGCTCAGAATGATGCCATGACCTACAGAAGCTCTCAGATTTAAGATTTAAATGACTAATAAGGCAAAAATTCAAAGAAGGGGAAAATCACAGAAAAGTGTTCCCACAGAGAAGCAGATACTAGAAACTCAAAGAGTCACGTCACTTGAAAACACCTTTTATCCTTTGCTTCTTTTAGCTTTACCCACCTCTGGACCTAAGCACTGATAGGCATGAATTAAGTCAGAGATGATTTGGAATTCTTCCCAATATTGTATGTATGATACTTTTTGAATAGACTGTGTAGGCTAGACAAGCTTGAGCTTTCTCATAGGTTCTTACCCTTCATACAAAGGATGTTTAGAATGTTTTCATGAAAGTAGTAGCAAATCTAAATGTTTTAAATGTCACTGAATCATATGGTAAACTTATAGAAAGACATGAAGAGAAGCCCAGGATCAAGAGGTATAGGTGGACTGGGGCCTATATTATTTGAGTGGATACCTATATGAAGGAAGTCAAAAATTCATTTGAATCTTTGGGCAGCTCATAAGATGCAAAAATTTAGATACTGTATAAACTGGTTATATGTAAAGAAAAGTGAACTTTTGCAGATGTAATTGAATTGATTCTCCATGCATGCATGTGTGTGTGTATGCATACACACATGCATACATGTATATGTGTATATGCATAATTTCATCAATGCAGGAAACTCCCAATGTGGAACTTCTAAAAATGCAGGTAAGCCCCTATTCTTAGAGTCTTAGAGAATTGCCTGAGAGCACTGAGAAGTTAACTGAATTCCCTAGGACCATGTAGCAAGTATCAGAGGCAGGACTCAGATATTTCTTCATGATCTTATGGCCATTGTCTATGCTCTATGCCATATTGCTAAATCTTTGAATGTCTGTCTTCTCTCTCTTTTCACTTTTTTGTCACAAATGTGTGTATATTCATACATACTATTTGTCTGTATATATGTGTATATATATATAAATGTGTGTATATGCATATATATGTATATACATATATATATATATATCCTAAATATATCTTTTTATAGTATAGACCATAGGCTCCCAAAGTGGACTGTACCATCCCCTGGGGGCACTGGCACAATCCAAGGGGTTGGTGGTAGCCTCAGGTGCAACTAGGGGGCATTGAATAAAAATGAGGGGGCAGTGGAAGCATAAGGAAAGAAAAAAAGATAAGAAAACTTTGAAAAACCATTCACATATGTTTCATCAGTTGTATAATGGAGTTAAAGTTATAGTAATTATGTCATTTTCCAAATAAACACACAAAATGCAAATTATAACGAATCAGTGGTCAAGTCCGCCAACAGGTCTTAACAAGCAAGTGTTGGCAGGTGAGCATGTTGTGCATTGTTGGGAAGTCCAGCATGCATTGGCAGGAACATGTGATGTGCATGTAATGACTTGTTTATAATACTATACTACATGGTTACATGATGTAATATTGCATCATCAAAATTTCAATGCAGGAAAAATAAACACAAATTTACAACAAATTATTAAATTTAAGATGCATCATTTCAAAAAAATATTTTTTAAATGATGCAGATTTTTAAAAAACTTTTAAAGCATTAAAGAAAGTAGATTTCCAGGGGGATGTTGAGTAATTTTTTAAAGGTCATGGTAGGACAAATAAGACCTCTGGTATAGACAAAGGTTTTAAACTCACACCTACAAATATATACATAAAAACATGCAAACATATATGTTGTTGTTCAGTCATTCGGTTTTGTCTGACTCTTCCTCACCCCTTTTGGGTTTTCTTGGCAAAGATACTAGAGTGGTTTGCCATTTCCTTCCCCAGTGGATTTGGCAAACAGAAATTAAGTATCTTGCCCAGAGTCACATAGCTAGTAAATGTCTGAGGCTGGATTTCAATTCAGGTCGTTCTGTATCTAGGTCTAGCACTCTATCCACAGAGCCACCTAGCTGCCACACATACACACACATACAAACATGCACATACACACTCACACACTTACACACATGCATACGTACATGAATATAATAAATTATACTATTTGCTTTATATTGTATCTATGGAAAGAAGACAAGAATGATAGCTACCATTTGTAAAATGCTTTGAAGTTTCCAAAGCAAATTAGGTTGCCTAATCTGAGCCTTACTTCAATCTGTGCAGTAGATATAATACGTATTTTACAACTAAAGAAACCAAGGCTCAGAAAAGTTAAGTAATTTGCCCAGGGTCACAGAACTAGTGAATTTAGTGGGAATTGGACCAGAGTACGGACTGTGGAGTGTTGAACCTGTGGGTATTGGTTTCGTGTATGTCCCTATGGAAATTGAACCTGAGGCCTAGTCTCTTCTGAGGACATACCTGGCACTTCATGGGCTGGCTATACTTCAATCTGATCCTGCTATATGTTTTAGACATAGGATTTAAATCTAGATCTTTCTGATTTAAAGCCCAGCACATTATCCATTGCATGATGTTGGAATGGCATTGGTTGTAGGGAAGAAAAAGAAATGACCCTTTTTCTCATTGACTGAATGTATGTGAGATGGGAGGTCTCTCGAATTGGAGCACCATGGGAAGTTGCCATAAGAAACATTACTAACCGAACAAGAGAAGTGAATGAGAAAGAAAATTTTTTAAAGAACCTTTAAAACCTTGATGTGGGACTGTATCAAGTGGAGTGAATTGAAGTTTTCCACAAAGTCCTTTTACTGAATCCAAAGTTGCTCCTACCTATCCTCTCTTTGTCCTCAGGCTTGAATAGTAGACTTCCATAAGAGACAGCATCTCATTACCAATGAGAATTAAATTAACTACCAAAAAAAGGCACACAACCCTCCAAACTCCATTAAAGTAACATTAAAGGTCTGCTTAAACACAGAAAAACAAGAAAGTTCATAGTGAGCCAGGGCTAAAACCCCAGGCCAACAACTTGCCTTTAGTTAATCAAACTTAGCACTTCAATAGACCTCTTCATAAATGGAATGCTTTAAAAAAATCAACTAAACACATCTACACGACACTCCTGTGAGTTAGGTGAAATTAACCCCATTTTATAGATGGTTAAACCAAGTCAGGGAAGCTAATTGAGAGCATGCATAAAGTCACAAAGGGAGTCAACTGTTGGGGACATATCCCAGTGTAGGTCTTCCTAATTCATTCTTTACCTGGGGCAACCTAATACTTTAAGTACAGTTGCTTTTAATATTCATTCAGTACCCAAAGGGAATCTGGTACTGACTAAGCTTTGGGAATCACAGTTGCACAACTAAATATAAGATAGCAGTCCTTATTGTAGACTAATAGATATCTAGGTAATTAACATGCACACATACATAGAGATGCATATATGTCTATATGTAAGAACCAAAAAATTATATATATTTGTAAATTAAAAGAAAGAAAACTATTTCTCAAAAAACTAGTCAACAGCTAGTCCCACCTTATTGTGATGAGTGTATAGGGGTTATTTGGAAATTCTCCCCTACCAGAATGTGGTGAGGATTAATTAGAGAATGGTTTCTGGACCACAGAAGCATCCTTCTAGGGTTTATTGTACGATCTATTAGTGATTGCCCTGTCCATTAAAGAGAATTTAACTCTTTCTAATGCATTTTTTGTTATTTTTTCCATGCATTTCATTATATGATTTGGTTCACTTTATCTTGAGGTATAGTCATAATAACCAAGTGCAAAGCTTTAAAAGGGCATACTACTGAATGCTCTATGCAATTGTATCATTGAGATGATAGTGTCCAGCATGGTACAGTAGATATCATGCTGAGATTGGAGTGAAGAAGATAATAGGTTCAAATTCTAAATCCAACACTATGATCTGTATAACTCTAAGTAAGTAATGTAGATGTTAGATGCCTTGGTCATGGGAGTTTTCCTACCCTTGAATAGATCACTGATTCACAAATTTTGGTCTTAGTACAATTAATTGAACATGTTTAATTCTGTTGTTGTTGTTGTTAAATGGATGTTAAAACAACAGGATATGCTCATTGTGGTACTTTGGACATGGTAGCTAATCAGATCAGACAACTGGCATCAATCAGTAATCGTTCTGTAAAAGGTAAATAAGATAGTCCTAACCTCAGTAAGAAGACTTATTTTGACTTACATTAATTATGAAGTTAACATTTGAGGTCATCCAGTGTGAATTCTCTTATTTCTCCTCTTCTACACATGAAAGTATCGCCATGATGATCCATTATTTCCTTCTCTCTGATCTCAGAAACTAAGGTGGCCCTTTTACTTGAAAGGGTAACCATTCAACCCAAGCGTGAAAATATTCCCCCTCTCCATCGATTCCCCAAACCTTAAATTCAAATGAGACATGTTAAAAGCTCCTACTATGTCCAACTAAGAGGCAAATGGTAAAGAGGTTTGTCCTATGAAAAATTTATATTACAGTTGTGAATGTGAAGGCAAAGACTGTGTTGTGGTTTTCTCAATCTTTGTAGTCCCAGAATCTAATGCAGTCCTTTGCGTAGAGTGGATGTAGATACTTAATTGCTTGTTCAATTGAATTAAGGTGAATAGTGAATGTCATAAATACTGACATGTAGTATAATAAATAGGATATTGACATCCTCATCATACACACACACACACATAATTCAAAAAACCCTTACATAAGTTGTTTTTTTTCATAGCCATAATTTTTACACACACTAAATGTATTCCTTTTTAGGCACTAAAATAGAATTTGATGCTGTTTATACATTTTCTATGCAAGAAACGCATCAACCATGCCTATCACATCTCTGCAAGACAATCATCCATCATACTCTTGAAGACTTCCGGGGCACATGACCCTTGGGCAAAAAGAGGTGATGGTTGAACACCTTATTATTGAGCAAAATCCAGTCCCTTAAAACTTCCACTCATCCTTTCTAAGTCTATTCTTCAAAGATCAAAAGAAGGTCTAATCCTTCTTTCATATAATGACCCTTCACAAATAAGAAGATAGATACTATACCTGTCCTAAGTACTTTGATGCTCAAGCTGAACGTCAGTTCCATCAATTCTTCATATGGCAAATCCTCTAAGCAGTCAAGGTGGTTCTATAATTGATTCCTAGAATGAACACAATGCCTCAGATAAGTTGGATAATGTAGAATGATAAGCATGTCCCCTGGTCTAGATACTATATTTTAATTAAGGTATTCTAAGTATTAACATCTTTTGAGAGCAAATTCATATTATTGCCTCATAAATCATTTACATGTTGATTTAAATTCTTACAAAAATATTAACTCAAATAATAGCAATACTTTGTATTTAAAAAGTGCTTTATGGTTTATTAAATGTTTTGCATATATCACCTCTATCATGGCAGCCAATAAGGCAGGAGGCTCAGATATTTTTATCCTCATTTTTATATACTGTGCTTCAGTAAAGAGATTTATCAAATGTTATATAGCTAGTAAAGCTATATAAAGCTATATAGAAGCTGATCTCAAACCCAAGTCTTTGGACTTTAAGTAGTCTTCCCCTTATAACATGCTAACTGAAATAAAAATCATACTTTTTTGTTCTGATAAATAAGACACACTCTATTTGTTATTATAGTCTAGCTTAATTGGTTCAGCTATATCATTTTCTCAATATGCTGTGCAAATGAGATATACAATGAACTCGAGTGTACATACCTTTAAAGGCTATTTCCATAAAGGTTGAAAAAATAACATGTGCCATTTAAAGGTCTTAATAAGTAAGTTTTTGATGGATATATCATTACACACAAAATAGCAGTGAAATCATGGACAGGGTTATAACATTGAAAGACCAACAAAGTCTGCCGTAAAACCTTCAAAACTTGTATCACCCTTCTGCACAGACTTCACATCAAACCTTCTCTGTATTGTTTTCAGATTCCTTTCAAGGCTGGATCAGAAAACTACTAATTATGGTTAAAACTAATAACAGGAAAATGTCAGGTACTATGCAAGAGTCTCTTTGAATAGGCTAATTTCACAGGTGTTTTTTTTGTAGCAAAGATTAAACATTTCTCTCTCTCTCCCCCCAACCCCATCCCACTTTTCTTCTTTTCTATACTGCAAATAGCTAGGAGAACAGACGAGATATTAGTAAAAGATATTTGAAAAGAAAATAAATAAAGGGCAGTTACAATAGAATGAAAGCAGAGTTTTTCTTTTCACTGATACTTTAAGCAAAAATTCTCTTAATTCAAGCATCATTAAATTTCTGATCTACCCAACTGCTAGTGACCTTCTTCCCCAAACTACCATATGTGTGTATGTGTATGTATGTATGTATGTATGTATATATATATATATATATACACACATACATACACAGACACACATATATAAATAAAATTTGTTGCTGTTTTTCCAGTCTGCCACATACCACTAGTAGGATTTACACCTTCAACATTCTACATGTGTTATTGAGCAGAATATTAAAATGGAATTTATCTTAGACACAAAAGTTTTTCATAAATTTCAAATTATTTCAACTAAATATTCAACAGCCTATCAACAAGCACTTACTAGAAAAGTGCTTATCTATTTAGATAAGAATATTATATATATGTACACATATACATATATGCTTGTTTATATAGATGATGATAACTAGCATTTATATAGTGATTTAAGGTTTGCAAAGCTCTTTACATATCTTATCTCCTTTGATATCCACAACTCTGGAAGTAAGTGCTGTCATTGTCAGATGAGGAAACTGAGGTTGAGAGAGGTTAATTGACTTGCTTAGGATCACACAGCTAGTCAATGTCTGAGTCAGTATTTGAACTCAGGCCTCCCCGACTCCCATTTCAGCATTCGATTCACTATGGTGCCTAGATAGATAGATAAATAGATAGATAGATGGATGGACAGACAGAGAGACAGATGGATAGATGGATGGATGGATGGATGGATAGACAGAGCTAGGCATACATATATGCAAATATAGATATAGACATAGATATAAATATGGTACAGATATATAGTTAGACATAGATGTAGATATAGATATTGATATACTTTTTACCCATTAGAATGTAAATTTCTGGAAGATCAAGATTATTTCCCTTTTGGCTTTGTATCTCCGTTGCTTTACACAGAGCCCAGAATATAAATAGGATGTAATAAGTGCTTATTGACAGATTGCTTGAATATTTAATTTTCATTGGAAATTAATAAAAACTTCTCTGTTTAAGATAATTCCATTTTAACGTTCCAATGAAGAGCACATGTAGAATATAGGGGCCATATATAGTTGCTGCAAAATCCTGGTAGAGGTATATGGCAGGCTGGAAGAAAACCACAAATAATTACATTTTGACTATTTCCATAACTATTTGGTGCAGGGGAAGAAGGACGGAAAGAAAGAAAATGGGGAAGGGAAGGAGATGGAGAGAGGAAAAGGGAAAAAAGAAAGAGAGAGGAGACAGAGACAGAGAGAGAGAGATTTAAACATAGGGTAAAAGGTTTTGTTTTTTTGAATCATACTTCTCCCTAGATTCATACAAAGAAAGAGCTATAGGTGACTTTTAAGACAATCTACTTTATTTTACAGATATAGGAACTGGTACTCAGAGAGACAGAGGATTTGTCTAAGATCACACTGATTAGCTGCTCTAGGACTAGAACTCAGGTCTCCTTTCAGGCCAGTGTATGTTCCATTTCTGCATAGTACCAGGCTCAGAGAGTACCTGCAAAGTATTGAGAGTCCTTTAATCCTAGCTTTCAATTAAACTAAAGAGTAGAGAGCATCAGGTCCCAGGATCAGCAGAGATCTCTCCCATCGCCATGCAGTATTGAAAGATCCCATGTTGACCCAACTGTCTCAGATGGAGCAAACAGGTATCAGAGTCTTTCTGCCACTGTGCATATAGGGTGTTCTCTATACTTCCTTTTCATCTTTATAGAGTGGCATTCATGTAAGGACTGTATCATATTCTTGGAACACAAGGTACACACTTCACTTGAAAGTCTCACTGAAGGCTAGAGAATTTTCTCTTTGCCATATTAGTGATGGTGATTCAGTAGTAGGACCCAGGGCAAGCAAGATTGAGTCTCGTAAGCCAGATTGCCAGTTATATTTGAGCCAGATGAGCCTTCTCATCTTAAGTATTCATTAGTTACTTCCCTTTACAGGAAGGATATGAGCTCTTGGAGCTACAATTAATCTTCCATTCTGAACTGTGTACTTTCAATAGTGACACCGGCCCATCAGGGATGGGTATCATTATAGGTACCTAGCTCTCCTCATGACATTAATGGATCTACTGTTCGTTATCATATTCATAGTTTTTTTCCCCCATAACAATCATGGAAACAGCTCAAGCATTCATGGCTGGCAATCCACAGGCTGCTTCATCCTTTGAAATTCATAGATTTAGCTGCGTAGTGTCAGATCATTTTTCATAAGCCTTGTTTGCTTGTCAGCATGTCATAGGCAGTAAGGAGCTCCTAGATTAGTACAAATATATAAATCTTGTCTCAGCTTCACCTCACTGCTGTTTAATACTACTTTGCTAGACCACTGTGTTTACTAGCTTAAAATACCTTCTGTTTGGAGAAACGCATATTTATTATTATTATTGGGGCGTTTTTGTGAGATTTCCCCCAGCACGGGCTGACAGGCCGCCTGGCACTTTGTCATTTATCATTGTACACTAAATCTGTCAACTCGAGAAACAATTTCAATAAAAAATTTCTGCATGAAATTACTTCACTACAGAAGAAACCAGTTCTGCCTTTCATATGTGCTCTTCTGTGTCTCTGTTTATTTATTTATTTGGGGGGTGTCTTTTTTTTTAATTTTGGCTGTGAAAGGTACTTAATGTACCAAAAACAATTTGTACAGGCATTATTTTACCAATTGCAAGTGTGTACGCCTTGCTGAGGTCTCCCTTATCTAACTGTTGCTAATACATTTTCATGCTGTGCTCTTATGGCTTCATTTTACAGTTGAGGAGATCACCCACTCCATGCTGTGTTGGAAATGGGACCCTCGTCACTCTGGTCCATAGAGTGCACTTAACATGTGAACAACAAACAACAAAAAGTTGCAGCGTTAAAACATCTTCATCCCCTTTATATTCCTTGCTGAAAACTTAGCTTTGACTTGATTATGCACTGTAATAGAAGCCAACCACAACATGGCAGTCTAAAGAGGAAGCACTGTACCTGTCACGTAAAGGCAGGTCAGAGCATCCAGTAACTCACATGCGCGCACACACACACACACACACACACACACACAGTTTACCCTTTGGCATAAGCATATTTCTATAAATGGGAGAACCCTAGGTCACAATTTTATATTTATCCCAAAAAGTCCAGTGACGTGGACTTCCAGACCTGGAGCACCAGGTCTGGAAGGAGGGAGTCCTGAGTTCAAATCTAGCTTCACTTACTGGCTGCGTAACAAGTCACTTATTCCTCTTTGCCTCAGTTTCCTTGTCGTAGTGGCAAACTACTCCAGTATCTTTGCCAAGAAAACCCCAAATGGGGTCACCAAGAGTCAGACATAGCTGAAATGAATTAATAACAGCAACACAAAGTCCAGATCTATCTGTGCTTTTTTTGAACTGCCAAGAATGACAGAAATAATTACCAGAATCCACTGGAAAAAAAGAACAATCCTTAATATCTTTCACTTTTGTTTGGCTCCTTGTATACCCAATAACATGATAAAACTCCAAGGTCCCCAGTCTACAGAACCAGCTGGGGCAATAATTGCTGTGAAATTATGTTCTGGACAGCTGAAAGGGAAGGCTCGGCATCAGAGCCTCTTGTTTTCCACCCTGTCAGTTTTTTTACCCAGCTATGGATTTGTTGTCATCGGCTCCTGATGATTCTGCTGACACCCCTGTCAGAAAATGAATTTTTCACTCCCCACTTGATTGACTCCATTCATAGGGTGTAACTCTGTCAAAAAATGCCACTCTCAAGCTTGCTCACTCATTTGTTTCCAATTCCTGGGCCTCCGGAAGCCAGCCCTACATGGACATTGCTTCCATATGCAATGCTTCTGAATCATTTTTCAGCTGTTGTTACTTTAAATGTATAATTCTTCTTACAATCTTAATGTAGAACAACCGCTCTGCATTGGATACATCTGAGCTCACTAGGACTTGGAAACAATTTATATGAAAAGATAATAAAGGTTTGGTATATACCTAGTGATCTATCTACGTGTATACATATATGGATATATTGTGCTTGTATGTGTTCATATACATACATACATACATATATATGTGTGTATATATATATATATATATATATATACACACACACATGTGTGTGTGTCTTTATGTGTGTGTGTTTGGATAAAATTTGGGGGGAAATTATTTCACACCATTACCTAAAGGATTTTTGATTTCTTCAGTGTAGGTATTGATCTTCTTCTTCCCCCATTGACAAAGATCACACCCCCTCTGCAACCTTGTGGACAGTCATCAAGTATTGTTTTATTTGATGGTTATGCCTCCCTAATGATGAGCCTAGATCATGGATGGCTAACATATAGTCTATCTCTGGCCCATATTTAAAGGATTTTTAAATTGGTTAGACCCTCCAAAGCTAGGTCTTTGCAACAAGACTTTGTGAGCCCAGGCTTCCCTCCAATCCATTAGATCTATGATCTCCTTGATGTGAGTACTACTTTCAATGGTTCACACTGCAACCCATACATATCTTCTCATCCTATGCAGTTCTTTTCCAGGTTCTTCTCTGACTCCTTCACAGGGAATGCACTCAATATGATTTAAGCCTTTTGGCTTTTTGTGGGTATCAATGGAGTATTCTGGCTTTCCATATATTTTTATTAACTTTCACCACATGATCAGCCCACCATGTTTTTTCTGATCATACCTCATTCAAAGACATTACCTTATTCTACTTCATGATTATCACTGGAAATGTGCTGCACCCTCTTCACAACCATGAGGCATCTTTCTATTGCTTTGGGGATAGCCTACATCTTTCATTCCTTGGGTTTTGTGGTCTTCTAGAATTTTTAATTATATACCCTCATGAGGAAGATGTTTGTATTGACAAGATGCGTACTTGTGATAAGAAACTACTCTGGATGATAAAAAGTACTGCTGATGGAATACTACTTTGGATGATCTAAAATTTTCCAAATCCTATCCAGCGAACTCTCTCCCTCCCATTCACTCTTGAGTCCAAGTCACTTTCTATATGCTATACTTTCCCTAAATTGATATATAATAGATGATGATAGATAGATAGATAAGCTTCTTCATCAATAAGGCGGATAAACTTCTTCAGTTTGGCTGTTCAACTTCTTGTCACAGCCTAGAAAATGATCACATACTCCATTGAAACTTTGATCTCATCGATGTAGGTATTCACTTCCAAAATGCAGATTGCAACTCATACATGCCTACTCAAGTGATATGACTCCTATCTACATCTATCCAAGTATCCACCCAAGTATCAATTTCTGGTAACATTATAAGGATTCCACAGAAGCATATAGCCTATCCGTTGGTTAGCCACTGATCTCTCCATATAACCAGCCCATTTTCTTCTTGATCATATGTTTCTTTAGTAGCATTCTTTACATCATTTCTCTTTTATAATAATTTGTTTGTAATGTGCTACAGGATAGTCACAGACATCACTTGTCTCTCCCAATAGATGGTCTGTAATTTCACTTCTTCAGAGCCTAGAGTATTCTATAGCTGGGTTTTGGCAAAGGACTATGTCACCTTTCTGAAGAACAGTCTAGGTAAATACAAAGAGCCTCATCACTTGTAGGCTGGTTAATTGCTGATGAGTTCTTTGGACAAGATAATCCTTAAAAAATGTCCCTTAAGAATAGGCACTCTTATGCCAGCAATTTCTCCTGTTTTGATCATTAGGCCAATCTCTCCTAAAAATCACAAATCATATTGAAAATTATTGTTAATCTTGGATTCGATGAAAATCAGTATACCGTCATCCATAAAAAGGAACATCTAGCTAGAGAACTTACCCATTTATAGCAAATCTCTGTTACATTTGGTCTTTGTGTAGGATAACCTCTTTCCTGATAGCAGTGAACACCATTGTCTAACATACTTCAACTTGTTTTATTTTTTCTATGACTTTAAAAATTAGAGGATGAACATGATTGGAATTACTGTGGTTTCATTGATCAAAGGAGCCTGTGTTATCTTAGCATTTACATGAAAGATGCCTTAAAGGCTGCGTTTTATGTTCTCTAGTCAAATACCATTTTGTAATAAAACATTACAGTAGGATTTTGTATTCTTCACACTTTTATGTCAATTACTGTGACAATAAAGATGTGGTGTACTATAGAAAATCATTTGCAAAGCCATGAATATTGGGAGCCAAGATGGTAAAGAAAGCATTCATTTGGGTTCTCCCTATATTCCCCTCCAAAGAACTTTAAAATAATGCCTCAAATGTAATTCTGGAGTGTCAGAGCCAACAAAATGTCAGATTAAGATATTCTTACAGCCCAATACAACCTAGGATGTCAAAAAGAGAGATTTGTGACACATGGGTAAAGGCTGTCCTGGAGCCCATGTGGATGAAACATTAGTGATGGGATCAGGTGGTGGTGACAGAAGCATCAGCAGCCTCAGGAGATCTCAATCCACAGATGGTGAGGTAACCTGGGAAGTGCTCAGTAAGAGATTACAGAGGACCCCAGTGCTAGCATTGGATACAGTACCCGATGCTTTTTGGCAATTCTATTGTCTATACCTAGTTCTGGGTATAGGTTGAAGGGCAGGAAGGACCACTGAGCAGTCTCCATTTGGGTCATAAAGGATCAGGGACCCTGAGGAGCAGTATCAATTGCAATGGCAAGGGATTGGGGCTCTTCCTTGGTAAGGACCAGAGTACAAGCTAGGAGAACAGTGACCATACCACTCTTCAAATAACACCACTAACAACTTATAAACTCCCAGAACTAGCTCTGATAACAATAGTGCAAAAAAATTAAATCTTAAGGCACTGCTTCCTCCCCAACACTAAGAGCAGAGCTCAGCTTAAATATAAAATTCAAAATCAAGAAATAAAGTGGGAAAATGAGCAAAAAAAATAAAGTTACCACAAAAAGCTACTATGGTGACAGGGAAATTCAAGACACAAAGTCAGAAGAGGACAATGAAATCAAAACAGCTGTAAGTAAAACCTTAAAGCAAAAACAACAACAACAACTGTGAATTGAATGCAAGTTAAATAATAATTCCTGGAATAGCTAAAAACAATTTTCAAAATTAAATACCAGTGGCAGAGGAAAAATTATGTAAAGAAATGGAAGGAAAAGAAGACAATTATGAAAAGAAAATTAACACCTTGGTAAAAAGAGGCACAGAAAATACTGAAGAATATAATAACTTAAAAAAGCATAATTGACCCAAAGAGAATAAAAAGAGGTACAAAAATTCTCTGAAGAAAATAATTCCTTAAAATTTATAAATGGAGAGGCAGAAGCTAATGACTCCACGAGACATTAAGAAACAATCAAACAAAGTCAGAAGTATAAAAAAAGAAGAAAATTGAAATATCTCATCAGAAAAAAAAAAACAACTGACCTGGAAAATAGGGCAAGGGGGGATCACTTCAGAATTATTAGATACCTTGAAAGCCATGATCAAAGAAAGATCCTAGATATCACATTTCAATAAATTATCAAGGAAAACTGCCCGGATATCTAAGAACCAAAGGGTTAAAAAGAAATTAAAAGAATACACTATTCACCCCCTGAAAGACATACCAAGATAAAAACTCCCAGGAATATTACACCCAAATTCCAGTGCACCCAAGTCAAAGAAAAATATTTCAATTAGCAAGAAGAAACTATTAAAATACCAGGGAGCCATAGTCAGTATCACACAAGATTTAGTAGCTCTCACATTAAAGGAGCAGAGGACTTGGAATATGATATTCCTGAAGGCCAAAGAGCTGTGATTACAACCCTGAATAACCTAACCACTAAAACTGAGTGTAATGTTTCAAAGGAAAATGGCTGTTTAATGAAATAGAGTACTTTAAACAGTCGTGATGGGAAAAAAACAGTTTTGACTTTCAAATACAAGACCGAAGAGAAGCAAAGAAAAGGTAAATATGAGAAAGAAATAGTAAGGAACTCAAAGTTGGATGGTTTAACCTTTCTTTATTGGAAGATGATACCTGTAACTCCTAGGAATTTCATCATTATTAGGGCAGTTAGAAGGATTCTCCATAGAAAGGCCATGTGAGAGAGTCAATTAGGTTGGAATGTTGCAAAAATTGGATAAATGAGAAAAGACAATGCCTTGAGAGAAGGGGAAAGACAGAGCAAGAATAAGGAAAATTGTCTCACATAGAAGAGGTATACAAAGAAGAATTTTTACAGTGGAGAGAGAAATGTTGGGGGTTAGGGTGGGGCAAGCAGTCCTTGACCCTTACATCTAAATTGATTCAAAGTGGGAAAATGTATATGCATACTTAATTCGTAATAGAAATTTATCTTAGTCAACAGGGAAAAAGGAGGGAAGGGGATAAAGGAAAGGAGAGGTGATAATGGGGAGGGCAGATAAAAGAAGTCAGTAGTCAGAAGTCAAACTGACTTCAGAGGAAGGGCAGGGTAAAAAGGGAGACAGAAGGAAAAACTGAGGAAAATTTGATGGAGGAAAATGAACGGTTAGTAATTATAATAGTGAACATGAATGGGATGAACTCACCCATAGAACAGAAGCAGATAGCAGAATGGATTAGAAAGTAGAATCTGACACTGTGTTATTTACAGGAAACACATTTTTAACAGAGAGACACACAGAGTTAAAATAAGGGGCTGGAGCAGAATCTATTTTACTTCAGCTGAAGTTTAAAAAAAGCAGAAGTAGCAATCCCAATCTCAGACAAAAGACAAGCAAAAAGAGACCTAATTAAAAGGAATAAGCAGGGAAATTGTATCTTGCTAAAAGCAATGATAAACAACAAGGCTATCAATATCACTACTAATTACATAAGTACCCATATGGCATAACACCCAAATGCTTAAAAGAAAAATTGAATTATAGGAGATAATTGACAGTAAAACAACACTGGTGGGAGACCTCAACTTTCCACTCTTAGAGATAAATAAATCTATCGACGAAATAAATAAGAAGTCAAGGAAATGAATAGAATATTAGAAAAGTTAGATGTGATAGACATCCAAGGAAAAAGTACATGGGAATAGAAAGGAGTATATAGCTTTTTCTCAACTGTTCATGACACTTTCATAAAAATTAAAGATGTATCAGGGCATAAGAACCTCACAATCTATTGCAGAAAAGTAAAAATATTAAATGAACCCTTTTCAGACCATAATGCAATAAAAAATTACATTTAATAAAGAGCCATGGAAGTATAGATTAAAAGATAACTGGAAACTAAATAACCTAATCCTAAAGAAATCATAGAAATACTCAATTTTATTAAAGAAAAAGACAACAATGAGAAAGCATTCTAGTTTGTGTGATGCAGCCAAAACTGTACTTAGGGGAAAATTTATATCTCTAAACATATGCATTAAAGAAAGAGAGAAAGAGTATATCAATGAATTTGGCATGCAGCAACAATAACAACAACAGCTAAAAATAAACTAGTAAAAGAACAAATTAAAAATCCCCAATTAAACAACAAATTGCAAATCCTGAAAATCAAAGGAGAGATTAATGAAATGAAAATTTTAAAATGAACTAATAAATAAAACTAGGAGCTGGTTTTATGGGAAAAATCAATAAAATAGATAAACCACTGGTTAATTTGATTTTAAAAAGAAAGAAGAAAATGAAATCACTAGTACCAAAAATGAGAATTATGAATGCAACACCAAGGAAGATGAAATTAAAGCAATCATTAGGAATAATTTTCCCAATTATATGACAGAAAAACTGACAATTCAAGTTAAATGCACAAATATTTACAAAAATCCAAGCTTCTCAGATTACTGAAAGAAGAAATAGAACGCTGAAAAAAACTTATCTTATCAAAATACATTGAATAAGCTATCAGTGAGCTGCCTACGAAAAAGTACTCAGGCCAGATAGATTTATAAGTGTAATTTACCAAGCATTTAAGGAACAGTTAACCTCAACACTACATAAAATATCTGAAAAAATATGTGGAGTGCTACCAAATTCCTGTTATGACACACATATGATGCTGATACCTAAATCAGGAGGAGTGAAAACAGAGAACTAAAACTATAGACCAATTTCCCTCATGAATATTGATACAAATACATACATACATATATACATACACACACACACACATATATGTATATATACATGAAATACTAGCAAGGAGATTACAGCAATGTATGACAGGGATAATACATAGGATTTATGCCAGGAACACAGGGTTGATTCAATGTTAGGAAAACTATCAGCATAATTGACCACATCAATAAAAAGACAACCAAAATCATATGAACATATCAACAGATGAAGAAAGAGTTTTTGACAAAATGAAATTCCCACCCCTATTAAAACATTGGAAATCATAGGAATAAAGTCTTCTCAGTAAGATCAGGGGTGAAGGAAGGATGTACTTTATAACCACTATTATTCACTCTTGTACTAGAAATGCTAGTGATAACAATAATACAGGAAAAAGAAATTAAAGGCATAAAAATCAGCAAAGAGGAAACAAGCCTATCACTCTGCAGATGATATGATGATATACTTAAAGAACCATAGAGAATCAACTAAAAAAATAGTCAAAACAAATAACAACTTTGGAAACATTGCAGGATGTAAAATAAACCTACATAAGTCATCAGTATGTCTATATGCTACCAACAAAACCCAGTGGCAAGAGATAGAGAAATCCATTGAAAATGAATTCAAGCAATATGAAATACTTTAGGCATCTACCAGTCAAGAAAATCCAGGGAATATATGAAGATAATTTCAAAACATTTTGCACAAATGAAGACAGATCTAAACAATTGAAGAATATTTTTATATGTTTTTTTATTTAATATATTTAGTTTTCAGCATTGATTTTCACAAGAGTTTGAATTACAAATTTTCTCCCCATTTCTACCCTCCCCTCCACTCCAAGATGGCATATATTCTGGTTGCCCTGTTCCCCAGTCAGCCCTTCCTTCTGTCACCCTACTCCCCTCCCATCCCCTTTTCCCTTCATTTCTTGTAGGGCAAGCTAAATTTCTACGCCCCATTGCCTGTGTATCTTATTTTCTAGTTGCATGCAAAAACCTTTTTTTTTTGTTTTTGAACATCTGTTTTTAAAACTTTGAGTTCCAAATTCTCTCCCCTCTTCCCTTCCCACCCACCCTCCCTAAGAAGTCGAGCAATTCAACATAGGCCACATGTGTATCATTAGGTATAAGCCTTCCACAATACTCATGTTGTGAAAGACTAACTATATTTTGCTTCTTCCTAACCTATCCCCCTTTATTGAATTTTCTCCCTTGACCCTGTCCCCTTTTGAAAGTGTTTGTTTTTGATTACCTCCACCCCCATCTGCCCTCCCTTCTATCATTCCCCCTTTTTTTATCTTCTTCCTCATTTTTTCCTGTGGGGTAAGATATCTAATTGAGTATGTATGGCATTCCCTCCTCAGGTGAAATCTGATGAGAGCAAGATTCACTTATTCCCCCTCACCTGCCTTCTCTTCTGTTCCTACAGAACTGCTTTTTCTTGCCACTTTTATGTGAGATAATTTACGCCATTCTATCTCTCCCTATCTCCTTCTCTCAATATATTCCTCTCTCATCCCTTAATTTGATTTTATTTCTTTTAGATATCTTTCCTTCATCTTCAACTCACCCTGTGCCCACTCTCACTCTCTCTCTCTCTCTATATATATATATACATACATATATATACATATATATGTATATATGTATATATATATGTATATATACATATATATACATATATATGTATATATATACATATATACATATATATGTATATATACATATATACACATACATATACATACACACTCACACACACACACACACACACACACATATATATATATATATATATATATATATATATATACACACATATACATATGCACATTCCCTTCAGCTACCCTAATACTTGAGGTCTCATGAATCATACACATCATCTTTTCATGTAGGAATGTAAACAAAACAGTTCAACTTTAGCAAGTCCTTCTTTTTCTTGTTCTTTTTCTTGATTACCTTTTCATGCTTCTCTTGATTCTTGTGTTTGAAAGTCAAATTTTCTATTCAGTTCTGGTCTTTTCATTGAGAAAGCTTGAAAGCTCTCTATTTTACTGAAAATCCATATTTTGCCTTGGAACATGATACTCAGTTTTTCTGGGTAGGTGCTTCTTGGTTTTAATCCTAGCTCCATTGACCTCTGGAATATCGTGTTCCAAGCCCTTCGAGCTCTTAATGTAGAAGCTGCTAGATCTTGGGTTATTCTGATCATGTTTCCACAATACTCAAATTGTTTCTTTCTGGCTGCTTGCAGTATTTTCTCCTTGCTCTGGGAGCTCTGGAATTTGGCGACAATATTCCTAGGAGATTTCTTTTTTGTATCTATTTGAGGAGGCGATCGGTGGATTCTTTCAGTTTCTATTTTGCCCTGTAGCTCTAGAACATAAGGGCAGTTCTCCTTGATAATTTCCTGAAAGATGATGTCTAGGCTCTTTTTTTGATCATGGCTTTCAGGTAGTCCAATAATTTTTAAATTATCTCTTCTGGATCTGTTTTCCAGGTCAGTGGTTTTTCCAAGGAGATATTTCACATTGTCTTCCATTTCTTCATTCCTTTGGTTCTGTTTTATAATATCCTGATTTCTCATAAAGTCACTAGTTTCCGCTTGCTCCAATCTAATTTTTAAGGTAGTATTTTCTTCAGTGGTCTTTTGGACCTCCTTTTCCATTTGGCTAATTCTGCCTTTCAAGGCATTCTTCTCATTGGTTTTTTGGAGCTCTTTTGTCTTTTGAGTCAGTCTATTTTTTATGCTGTTCTTTTCTTCAGTGTATTTTTCAGTATTTCTTGGGTCTCCTTTAGCAAGTCATTGACTTGTTTTTCATGGTTTTGTCACATCCTTCTCATTTCTCTTCCCAATTTTTCCTCTACTTCTCTAACTTGCTTTTCCAAATCCTTTTTGAGCTCTTCCACGGCCTGAGACCAGTTCATGTTTTTCTTGGAGACTTTTGTTGGACGCTCTTTGACTTTGTTGACTTCCTCTGGCTGTATGTTTTGGTCTTCTTTGTCACCAAAAAAAGATTCCAAAGTCTGAGACTGAATCTGGGTGCATTTTCGCTGCCTGGCCATATTCCCAGCCAACTAACTTGACCCTTGAGTTTTTCAGCGAGGTATGACTGCTTGTGGAGTTAAGAGAACTATGTTCCAAGCTTGGGGGAATGTGCCAGCTCTGCCACACCAGCACTCCTCCTTCCCCAAGAACCCCCAACCCGGACTGGACTTAGATCTTCAGCAGGCTCTTCACTCCTGCCCTGATCCGCCACTTAATTCCTCCCACCAGGTGGGCCTGGGGCCAGAAGCAACTGCTGCTCTAGCTCTGTAGCTGTCCTACCTCTGCTGCCCCGGGGGCGGTGGCCGAACTGCTCCTTTTTTCACTCTGTCCTCAGCAGCTTTTCCCACTAACCTTCTCTGTTGTCTTTGGTGTTTGTGGGTTGAGAAGTCTGGTAACTGCTGCGGTTCACTGATTCAGGGCGCTAGGGCCCGCTTCGCCCGGCTCCTGATCTAGTTGGTCCGTGCTGCCCACACTGGGCTCTGCTCCGCTCCACTCCACTCCGCTCCCAGCTCTGTGCGGGATGGACTTCACCCAGAGACCATCCAGGCTGTCTTGGGCTGGAGCCCTGCTTCCTTCTGCTATTTTGTGAGTTCTGCAGTTCTAGAATTGGTTCAGAGCCATTTTTTATAGGTTTTTGGAGGGACTCAGCAGGGAGCTTATGCTAGTCCCTGCTTTCCAGCTGCCATCTTGTCTCTGCCCCCCAACAATTGAAGAACATTAATTACTCATAAGTAGGACTAGCAAATTTAAAAAATGACAATTTTACTTAATTTGCTCATTCCGTTCTATACCAATCCAATTATCAAATAATCATTTCATAGAGCCAGAAAAAATAATAATAAAATTTATCTCAGAGAAAAAAATGTCAAGAAGACAAAGGGAATCAATTAAAAAAATTAAAGGAATCTAGCAGTTCCAAATTTAAACTATATTACAAAGTGTTCATTATCCATATAATCTGGAATTGTCTGAGGAATGGAGTGGTGGATCAGTGGAATAGATTAGGTATAAAATACATAGTAGTAAATGACCATAATAATCTAATGTTTGATAAATTGAAAGATCCAAATTTTGGGGCTAAGAACTCAAATTCTTAAAATTTTGTCTTAAAAGACAAAAATTGCTGGGAAAGCTTGAATGCACCTTGGCAGAAACCAGGCACAGAGCAATATATCTCATTATATGCCAAGATAAGGTCAAAATGGATAAATGATTTTGACATAAAGAGTTATATAAGTAAAGTAGGGGAGCATGGAAAACTGTACCTGTCAAGACATATGGATAAAGGCAGATTTATGATCAAATAAAAGATAGAAAGGATTATGGGAACTAAAATTAATAATTTTGATTATATAAAATTATGAAGCTTTTGCACAAACAAAATTAATGCAGCCAGAATTAGAAGGAAAAGAAGTAATTAATTGTAGCAAGTTTTTCTGAGAAAGGTCTCATTTCTCAAATATATAAGGAATAGAGACAAATTTATAAAAATTAGAATGATTTTCCATTTGATAAAAGGTGAACTGATGTTAACAGGCATTTTTTAGAAGAATGAATCAAAACTAGCAAGAGTCGTAAGAAAAAATTCTTGAAATCATAAATGATTAGAGAAGTGCAAATTAAAACAACTCTGAGGCACCACCTCACCCGTGTCAGAATGGCTAACATGACAGAAATGGAAAATGAAAAATGCTGTAGAAGATGTATAAAAATAGGGAAACTAATGCTCTGTTGGTGAAGTTTTGAACTAGTCCAAACCATTCTGGAGAACTTTCAACTATGGCCAAAGAGCTATAAAACTGCATACCCGCAAACACCACTAGTAGGTCTGTATCCCAAGGAGCTCAAGGGAAAGGAAACAAAATATTTGTAGCAGCTCTTTTTGTGGTGCAAAAGAATTAGAAATTGAGGGGATGCCAATCAATTGGGGAATGGTGGTAGAAGTTGTGATATATGATTGTGATGGAGTACTATGTGCTATAAGAAATGAAGAGGTTTCAGAAAAATCTGGGAAGACTCATATGTACTCATGCAAACTGAAGTGAGTAAAACCAGGAGAACATTGTACACACTCACATCAGTATTGTAAGGATGATCAAGTATGAAAAACATAGTAGCTCTTATCAAGACAATAATCCAAGGCAATTCCAAAAGACTCATGATGAAAAAATCTATATACTTCAAGAGAGAACTGATGAACTCTGAATACAGATTGCAGCATAATTATTTTTATATTCTTTATTTTCCTTGTTTTGTTTTTGTCTGTATTTTCTTTTGCAACATGATTAATATGTAAATAGATTTTGCATGACTTCATATGTATAACTGATATAAAATTGCTTGCCTTCTTAAGGAGGGGAAAGGGGTGGGAGGGAAAGATAAGTTGGAATTCAAAATATCAAAAAAAATTTGTAAAAATTTTGCTTTTATGTAATTGGGAAATATTTAATAAAATACATAAAATATACTTTAAAAATTATGACTATTCTTTTTTTATATTTTTTCATGGTAAATTTCCTTGATACACTTGTAGATAATTCTCATTAACAGTTTGTAAGAAAAACATTCATACAGAAAAAAAAAGCATGTATATTGGCAAATAGTTATTGATGCTCTCTAATTTCTCCTTTTCATGTTTTGATAATACAAATTTGTATTTTTCTAATCCTTCAGGTTTGTTCCCTCCTCCCTTAATATTGTGTAGATTGTTTCATCTCTACATATTTCCTCATCGTCTATATGGTTTGAATCTGCTGCTCTTCTCAGTTTTGTCTTTTCAAGTACTTAGAAGCACAGGCTTTAGAGCAGGATGGTATCTAATTTGTCCATTTTCATATAATGCAGCAGGGACTGATACTCGTTTGTGGTAGTCCTCTGTCAATGATGTTAAAAATAGATCATTATACTGAGTACTCCATTTTATGCTTATTTGCTTTGGGGATAATGTCAGCTCATTTTGATATCACAGCAAAGTTTTCTTTAGACTTCATTTTTCTTCCATTGTTGCTTTCTGTTTTAAAAGCAGTTATCACATGCAATCTTTGACTATCCTCACCTAGAGTGTTGTATAAATAAGTTTGTATTCTACAGTAAATTTGTATTTTCCTTACCTGACATCTTTCTCCCTTTAAAAAAGAGATGAAATATTTTCTGGCAAAGGTGATTTCTGTACTGTCTTGGCCTCCTCATTATGGTGACTATTACATTGGTTCAACTTTTGCAGGACGCTGTGATCGTGAGTTCCAACATATGCCTATTTTTTTCCCTTTCACAGATTTTGTTATTGATGGGTCCTTAGAATAGATTAGTTTACACTTTCCCAATTATTCAGTATCTTCTGTGTTTGCTTTTATGATTTTGACTTTTGTTATAATCAGGTGATCATATAACTACACAATGATTATTCTGCTAAGATTCTCATGTAAATAACTAATCATTTCCTGTCAATTAAAATAGAGTCAATTACCTCCTTTTTGTGATGTTATTCAATACTCATTGCATTTAGTCATTTTTAACTCTTGTCTGAAATAAATTATTTATGATATGGTAAATGCCAATGAGGTTTATTGGCTTTTTTCATTTCTTACATTGGAATCATATTTTCTACCATATTTTCACCATAAGAGGACAAATGAAATATGTTTAAATATACAAGTATTACAGACCACTACACCTGATTATTCCCATCATGCAAAATGCACATCTGATGAGCTACCAGAGTGTTGTAGAGGGAAGGAGGGTGGGGAGATGGGGGTGGGGGTGAGGAAGGAGGGGCTTAGAGAAAAAAATTATCACCTGGTACATAGTGATGACTAGAGGATGTTTATCATTCGTTTCCCCAGTGGTCTTTCAAAGCTGAGTTTATACTCTTTTTATGCAATCAAAAATTTAGGTTCAATGGTATTTAAATTAATCATATTACATGTGATTAAAAACTAAACCAGTCATCAAGAATTATTTTACACTGCATGTTGGATAAAATCTACAATCTATATGGGTTACAGAAGAGAAGAGATATTATCTTGCAACACATATTTTTAGTATCATCACTCCTCATCCCCAAAAAGTATTAGAACCATTGATGTTCCTGGGTTTCACTCCCAAACATTCCTTATAAATTCCTTGGAAGAAGCATATTCTATGTCATAGTTAAAAATTATGTTAATCCTTCCATTGCTGCCTATAGCCCATTACATGCAAGAGCAACATCATAGTTTTTCATCTAGCCACTATGTGGTTTCTGGAGATTTAGATTGACATTCTCTTAAGGCAGAGTCTACACAAATTCAAACTGATTTGTTTGACTACATTAAGTGCAATGACAGCCAAAATTCTGAATTCCTATTATTTAGAAAATCTGGTTCTTTAAAATGGCATACTTTCTGTTTATTTGTCCAGTTTCATTAGATTACGTGATTCTAAATGTAATTTAATCTCAACTGATCTGGTGCTTTGTAGGAACTCTTAAAATAACGTTAAATGATCAGCTGGTTGAAAAATGTGTTTGCACAACCAAGGTGACAATAATTGTGTAATTTTTCTATTTGTAAAGACCTTGAAAGTTTATAAAATTTTCTCACACTATCTCCATCCATTCTTACAACTACGAAAAAGTTTTTGGTTTTGTTTCTGTTGTAGTCATGTTGAGGACAAGAGAAGGATCTAAGAAAGAACAAATACCTACTTGAGATGGATGGTATGATGAAAATTTATGATGAGAATACTGAACTACTCGACTCTTTATTTTTTTTCCTTCTAAGAGAATTATCTTTGGACTGGGAAGCAGAAGACTGAAAAGACAAGGCAGAAGGAGAATTTAAGTGAGGAATGAGTGAAGAAACAGCCAGGCAAGTATCCCTATTTTATAAATGAGAAAATAGAGATGAGAGAAGTTAAGTAACTCTTCAGGATCACACGGCTAGGTTAGGGCTGAATGAGGACTCAACCTTGGGCCCTATGACCCAAATTCTTTTGTTGTTTTTTGTTTGTTTGTTGTTTTTAGTCATATAAGGTAATACATTACTGGAATGTTCCAAAGATTTGTTCTTCTTTACCTTTCCTTCCTATTACCTGTTGCTTAAAGATCTACAAAATATGAAGCATGAGAGAACAAAAAATAAGTAAGAATAAAATTAAATATTAATTCCAAAATTAGAGGGGAAGTTTGTTCATGGTAGAGACTAGCGCCATCTTTTGACTTTCTATTTACATTTTCTACATCATGGCATAGCTCTAAGGCTCAATTGATGACTAGAGTTTCTCAGGGTATGGGCTTCCTTTGATCAAAGGCCTCTGTCCTTCCAATACTTTATGAACCTGACTTTTTTGGTTCCTCAATCTACATATATACATAGAGATTTTCCATGCTTCCTAAATCACCTTTCTTTTTTTGCCATTCTCATTGTGTCCTCAATCGCACTTTCTGTTTATAATTCACTCCTGCAATTCCACAGGCTAGGTCACAGGGATGCACTATCCAAACTTTCTAAACTAGCTAAAGTTTATTCACAAGAGACAAGAGTAGTCAGAAATGTCATGACTAAGGTAATCGGGAATGATTATAAAAGAAAACTCCCCAGGATATATTTGTTGATACCTGAAAATCCTAAACTAGTCTCAATTAAGTTGTTGTTGGTATTATTTAGTTGTTTATAGTTGTATCTGACTCTTCATGACCCCTTTCGGGGCTTTATTGGCAAAGACACTAACATGGTCTGCATTTCCCCGGCTCATTTTATAGATGAGGCAACTGAGACTAGCAGGGTTAAGTGACTTGCCTAGGGTCACAACCCAGTAAGTATCTGAACCCAGATTTGAACTCAGGAAGATGAGTCTTCCTGACTATAGATACCACACTCTATGCACTGTACCACTAAGCTGCACCAATCAAGTTCTTAGCTTGGAACATGTGATTTGTTCTAGGACTAGAATTCATAGTAAAGTATGCTGCTCTTATTGCACTCTCTATCCCAAGCAAAAACAAAAGCATAAAGACATGTCTTGCCCTAAAACTTATCCTAGCAACTTGAGATTCATTTACCTCAGCACTCTAGAGTGAGGCCAATCACTGCTTTGCACATGGCTCATTCTCAGCTAATCAGGAAGCCTCTTGATCTCTAGTGGACTTTTGGTGGTCACTCTTATTCCTATTTCATTAATTGCTTCCTAATAGAATATCTTCCTCTCCTCTCCCCAAATAGGTTAGGGGATTAAATAAAAGATGTGCATGCATGTGAGTGTGTGTGTCTGTGTGTGTGTGTGTGCGTGCGTGTGTGTAAAACACTTGGCTCTACCATAGTAATGTCATCTTGATCCTCTTGAATGAAGGGCAACCACCACCAGTAACCAACCAGTATATATACATGTGTATGTAGATGTATATATGTGTATGCATATACATGTGTGTGTATATACACACACACATCCATATACATATATATATATATCAGTAAATATCTACATCATCATCATGATTTTTATAAAGATGAGAAAAGAACACCTTGCAAGTTCGAGGTCCAGAGATCTTGGATAAAATGGGAAGGAGTCCTTAGGAACTTGGAAAAGAATGACCACCAATCAGGGTATTTTACCAGCCACCAAGTACCAAGTGTTGTTTGGACAGAGCTAAGGCAAAGTGAATTGTAAAACACCAAATCAGCAGTCCCACACACTGTTGCATGTACTGATGAGGTTTAAGTTTCAGCCTTCAAGTAGATTGTAAGGGTAGTGATACATTACTAACTTATCCTGCTAAATGTAAACTGCGCACCTTTTATATTTAGTATTTCTTTTGCATGTAGTAATTAATTGCTTTTCCCATACCTGATTCTTTTTGAATGTCTTTTCTACTCTAACTCTTTTTTGGAGAAACTGTAAACATGAACTATAAGTAAAGGCATCCCCTGTGTTGGGATACTTAAAGAACCAAAAAGTATGAGAACAGAGAACCTAGCTTCTCTCATTTGTAGTCAGCTTACCCGGTACAGAACCTGGTACAAACAGATGTGAATACAGAACAGGGAGTAGGGACAGAACCAAAGCCATTGTGTGCCCAGCAGCAAGCCCTCAAAATTAAAAGTGTAATAGTATTCTTCTCCTACCTGTTATCAAGGGCTTTAAGAAGACAAAACTGAGTGGCCACTATATCTTTAACTAGGATTTTTTTCTAAACTAAGGAAGCACCATAGACTTATAAACTGCTCCTGGGGCAAGTACTAAAGGCATCCTTAGCTTGGGAAGGAGGGTGTGATGAAAGAAGGTAGAAAGATAGATAGCATTACAATAGAGAGACAGAAACTTGAGGACACCATAAGGACATTGATGGCCAGTCTGTCTCACCCCCACCCCGAGGAATCAGACCATATGGCAGCTTCCTATTTAAACTAATTATTCCTCATGACTAAGTGCTAAGGTCAGTCTTTTCTTCACATTTGGCATGAGGAAGTGATAACCCTTATAGCAAACAGATAAATGCTTTTTGAAAGAGAGCTTGAAGACTTTAAAGCAAAAAAGGGACAAAAACCTTCAAATGATTATGTTAGAGAGCTGGAAGGGACTTTTGGTATCATGTAGTTCAGCTCCTTGATTTTATAAGGAAGAAAGGCTGAGGCCTAGGGAGTTAAAATGACTTGTCCAAGTTGACAATGGTGGTCTCATTCAGCTTGCTACCAAATTTGAGAGTGAGTCAAGGCAGAGTCAAAGAAAGCCAACATCTGAGTGACTCAAAGATTTTCAGAGATAGAAGGGACCTAATAGACCACATTGTCCAATTTTCTCTTTTTTACACTAAGTGTCACTAAGTGTCAGAGCAGAGATTAAAATCTGGGTTTTTGTTTGTTTTGTTTTCTAAATCCTAGTACAGTGCCCTTTTAGGTAAATTGTGGAAATTTGCTTCCCTTGGGAGAAAATGTGGACATTAGATCTTCTATGTAGCTAAGCAGAAATCCCATTAGGTCCTTCCAGGCATACCCTGGTTCCCAAGCACACCCCCTCAGGTACAGTAACTGCAAATGTTTAAGCATGTTGGAGCATCAAATCTTTGAGGGAAAGAACAGTTCTAGGCATGCAGGAGGAAGATTCATTCCTAGGAGGGCATGGTTCACAAAAGAGGCTAAAAGGCTATATTTTGCCTCTTATTCTCCTGCTCGAAGTATTTCCATGCCCCTTTCCCAGGTGGGTCCTGCTGAAAGGCCTGTGGAAGCATTTTCCACTTCCTAGAATGGTTTACCTGGGGTGGGCTTTGTATGGCACTTTGACTGAAACTAAACTTCACAGAGTTGTGAAGTTTGGATTCAGTCAAAGGGCTACACTTGAGGACCTAGAGGGCCACATGTGGTCTTGAGGTCCCAGGTTCCCTCACCCCTGAAGTCCTTGAATTAGTCTTGAGGCCCCTGAAGTACCTCCCATTTTCCTTCACAAGGAAGCTAATCATGCCTTTGTTGTGAGATAGCATGGTACTACTGAAAGAGCACCAGCTCTGGAGACAGATGATTTGGGTGTAAATCCTACCTCTGACTCTTACTACCCTGTGTCCTTAGGAGAAGTCCTTCTAGGGCCTCCATTTTCTCATATGTACAAGGAGGGGAGTTAGTCTAAGTAGTCACTGAGGTCGCTTCTAGTTCTAAATCTATGAGTCTCCTGTGATCCTCCTTCTGGGCTACCCTCCCAATTGGGATTCATACTTTCAGGTATGCTTAAAGAGTATACTAAATACATTAAGCCCTAAATGCTTTAGGTACTGGGGTTATTCTCATGTGACTCTACTTGTAAAACTATGTCTCATAAGCCTTCTACTTCCTCAATCTGTTCCCCAATGCATAGTAGAAATGATGAACTCAGAAACTTCTGGATAACCCTGGAAAGCCCTGTTTTCTGCAGGGCAAGGAGCTGTCCTTCTAAATGTCATACCCAGTGGGGTAAGGGAGAAGAGAGGACTCTCACATTCTTCCCTCTGCTATAGGAGCAGGGAACGTACTCTACAAAGCTTCTTTCAGAAAGAATTCACTCCAGGGATAGCAGATATCACCATTTAAAGTACTCTAGAAGTGAGATTGATTTTTTAGCCAACAAATTCAAAGCTTCCCTCCCATTGGAATCAAGGAACTTTTCTACATTTCCCAAAGGGATCATTGGGTGTGCCCGAGTTTTTACAGTTAGTTTTAACGCTCCATTAATATATTAATTGTTCCTATTAATGTTTTATCCATTGTCCCTATTTATCTGCCTTTTTGCTTTTGGTGACTACATTAACTAGGAAGGGTCAGAAATAAATTTGTTAAAGTCTACCTGCCTTCTTCCCCTGTCCTATAATTTTTAGATCACTTGAGTTCCAGGTTCAGGAAATTTTGAGAAACGGCAAAAGTTGAGACTATCTGAAAAGATAACGCCTAGGGATCAGGGAGACAAAAGCATTCTCAGACATTTTCCAGGATGGGCCATGATACTTCCTCCCTTCCTTCCTATGGAAGGCCAGTTTTCTTTGCTGTTCAATCAAGGGTGGGGAAGTGGGAAAGCAGCCTTCCATTCTACCACTAGTCCTTGGGCTGCCTCCTCTCCCCAGGCAATTAGACTTGCTCTGAGGTTGCACTTGAGCCAATTCTGCATGCTCCTGCCCTTGTGCCAACTCTGTCAGCATGGAAGGAACTGTCAAACCGGGGACAGGCTTGCTGGGCGAGGGCTCAGCTCCTTTGGCTAGATCTAGTCCTCTCTCTTCACTACTAGGCTGTGCCAGAACTTGGCCCCTGCTTCACTGCGAGACAACATAGCTGATCCCTCAGTTTGAACCTGCTCTGACTCTCCTCTCACCATCCAATTACTACATCAGTCCTGTACTAACTCTACTCAAACCCAAGAACAAGGCCCTGAGCCATTACCAGGGCCTGTCCTTGACTTCTTCCTTTGAATAAAGAACTCTTTTTCTGGACCAAAAGCCCTATTCTTTGAATGTCCAATCATTGGGACAAATTCCCAACCTTTTTGCAACTGTCTCCTGGGACAAAGCCCTATGTGCCTCAGCTTCCTAGCTACAGCTCTGACCACCAAATCAATTCCAAATCATCCTCCTTTGGAATTATAAGCAACTTCAGGAATATTTCTATTTCCCTGTTCTCATGTGCCCCTCTGAGTTAATTACTGAATGGGCCCCCATATTTCAGATGGTTAGGGCAAGTCCTTGGCTAACAAAGGTTCTAGCACTGCTCACTCACTTCTCTGCCTAACCTTCCCTAGCAGAACAAAGGAACATCTCCCAGGTTGACACTGCAGAGAGGTGTGACTATTTCAGAGCAAGCCTATTCATATGTTGAAAAACCCAATGACAAAGATAATTTTCTTTTAAGCAAATGGTAACATTGATCACTCTGTTTCCTCACTCTTAATCTGGGAGTTTGGGTTTCAGCAGGTGAGTTTTTGCTTCAAGCCAATTATAACTCTCAAAACAAAGGAAATGTAATTACCTTTTTATTGACGCATTAAAAGGAAATAAATAGTATAATCAGCAGCTATATTCTTTTCAGCAAAGGTGTTACTGTTATCAGTGCAATGATTAGCTAGGGCCAATATACAGAAGTGGTGATAGACACGGGTAGGGAGGAGGGCTACTCTGGCAGGGTGGTGGTGGGGGGAATTGTGATTAAAACATAAAAGGGAAAAAAAGGAGTACTTCTAATACAAATTGATAGAAGGGCAGCACACTTGATTGAAACACATTGGGGGGTAAAATGCTTCTTTTTCAAATTTTACATATCATTGCATTTCACCTTCAGTTACAATATTTTGAACCACAGCAATACTGCTGCCCAAGGCTGCTTACATTACCATGGATCTCACTGCAGCACAGTTACAGTCTTAATTAACATTTCTGAAACTCCTGAAAATCATTTCATGTCTGCCTATGGAAAGTGGTTTCACAGTAATGTGAAGGATCTCAAGTGTGTAGGTGGGGAGGGGGAACTATGGGAGGTTCCTCTGCTGGGAGGTGGTACAGAAAGACAATGAAAGACAGTAAGACACTCATAAAAGTAGCTTTGGGAGAGCCCATGAGCATGATGGGTAACAATTTCACAGAACAGGAGGAGAACTTCTAGACAATGCTCTGTTGAAAGGTCCAGAGAACAGAGCCAATGTCAGGTCAAAAGGTATCCTGACTTGGGATGCAATCACGATAAGATTTGAAAAGATAATTTGTCCCCTGGGAATCCCGTGGAAGGCAGGAATGAGGGCCCTCATGGATCTTGCCTTTCTGTGAAATGCATTTCTGCAAAAGAACGGTGAGCCCCAAACCCTAACAGTCTTCTGATGGCCTATTAAATCAAGAAGGCAGGGGCACAAGAGGGAGCAAAGACTGCTGGTACAGGGAACTCACATTCAAATCCTTGCTTCTGCCATTTCTTACCTTCATGACTTTGGACAAATCACTTAATATCTTTGACTTGGGTCCCTCACCTGAAAGAAATGTTCATGCCAACATTAAATCTTTGATTTTTCAGGATCCTATGACTCTGAGATAAAAACGAAACTACTACGTAAGAGAGGGAGTAGTTAGGAGAGAAAGTGATGTATGCTGGGATGATAAGGCCACTCTGGAGCACCAGACTAATGGACAGTAATGGTCAAGAAACATCTAGTAAATGTTCTGTTATGTAATAGAGCCTGGCAAGTCTCCATATAGGATGCATGAAAGCAATTGCTAAGCTTTTATTTAGATAGGGGTTCCATGGAATGCTGGGACAATCTTCTACTTGGTGAATTCTTTCCTTTCTTCTTTCACTCACATTCATTTAGGTGGTAAAGGAAACATTAAGTAGCAGCCTGAGGATTTGATAATGTTTATCCTCAGGCCCTCAAACTTTCCCCCAGAATCTCCTATGTAATAATAACTCATGCTTATATAGATATTTTCTGTTGGCAAAGTGTTTTTTCCCCAATAATCTTTGTGAGGTGCGTGATACGTATATTAACCTCATGTTACAAATGAAGAAACTGAAGCTTAGAGGGATTAAAAGACTTACTCATAGTCACACAGCTAGGAAACGCCTGAGTTGGGATCTGAGCTCTGTTCTCAGGATTCCAAATCCAGAACTCTTTCTGAAGTCTGGACTGCAAGGGTGGGCTGAAGGTAGAAAGTACAGAGGCACATCTACCAGCGTTTCTACTGCCCCCATCACTGGCTGGGTAAGCTTTCATTTGCCAATAACCTCCCTTCCTTGGCATAGGACCCTTAAAAACATCACAGTCAACCAATGACAATGGTGTAAAGAGGACATTTGGCCTTACTATCTTCTTCACCCCCCTCCTCAAAGTCTAGTGGATTTTATAAAAAGCAATAAAGTGTGCCACATAACGATAAACACAATAGTGCAGCCTAAAATTCAAAGATCATAACAACTGAGTGCTTAAAGTAAATACAAATTTGCCATAATTTTTACCTAAACAAAGCCTGATCTTTGGATTGTTTCTATTTTTGACACTCTAAATACGAATTTCTACCTTACTATTCTAAAATCTGTGATGATACAGATTCATATTATAAGTGACTTTTATTGAGTAAAAAGGGATGTAACTAGGGACATATTTATGATACATTATTAAGGAAATCAGGCAATTTCCCACTAATGTATCTAATCTTATATCTTATTATGCTAATAATAATATGCACTACATGATTATAATAATATAGACAATTAAGCTAAGTTGTTGAAATTGGATAGTGCCACTCTTATATAAATATATTTCAGTCAATGGTTTCTATTAGAGTACATATAAACATATTAATATGAATAATATCCAAGTCAAACCCAATAGTAATAATTCTATCTAATGGAATATGCGAGGTTGTTATTGTTGTTTTTAACCTGGACTTTGATTATTTCAGTAGAGGAAGCTCCTGGTTAGCTCTACCAATGCACCTACTCTGCAATTTTTGGCCTTAAGAGTTGCCAGGGCCACTGAGAGGTCAAGTGACTTACCAGAACAACAGCCAGTATATTCTTAAGGTAGGCCTTGAACCTACATCTTCCTGATAAAAGGCTAGCTCTCTATCCATTGCACCATGCGGTAGTGTGTATGTCAATATTAATTATGAATAAATTCTACAAATTCAGTTTTGCAAATCAAATCCCAAAGCTCTCTTTTTAGGAGACAAAGTTTGAACAGATAATGAAACGACTGGCTAACAGAGCATTCTGATGATTCTGCAGATATTTTGGCGGATCAGCCATGTCCATCTGTCTTTTCTCCTTTTTGAAGCATAGCCAGCCGACCTTTCCTGTTTTATACACTAATTTAATAGTATCTTTGCAATGTTGTTTACTATGGATTTCACAAAGAAACCTTTGCAAACTGTGAGTATCACCTCAGAGAGCATCAAAAGGCAATTGAAGTAAAAACGAGTGCATAGAGTTTAACATTAGATCCAGCTAAACCTTATTATATGGAGAGCATTAGGAGATGAAACTGGAAGAACCACAAATAAAGATGAAACAGAAGAGATAGACTTGCATTTTATAGTGGTCTTTCCTCATTGGCAGCAATAGTAGAATCACCTCATTTGGATTTGACCACATAAGTACCCAGTGGAACACGTGAGGGAGTAGGGATGGCCTTAAGAAGAGGAAACCATTAAGGGTGCCTGGATTCGATCAAATATACACATAAATATATATGCTGAACTTCATAAAGTTTTAGAGGTAGATGGGATCAAGTCTTAGGATATCTAAAAAAGGGACAGGTTCTAAAAGAATGGAAAATAAAAGATATGGAAATTTAGATATTTTTATTTCATTTTAATGACCGTGAAGACATGAGGAAATAATCCACAATATGGCTGTTTTCTCCTCTTTCTAAAAATCTTTATACAGATCTTATACAAGGCAGCCATGGTGTAGCAGATGGAAAGACAGCTTTGGAACTTACAGGAAGGCCTAGGCTCAAGTCCCATCTCTGATACATAATGGCTGTATGACCTTGGACAAGTTACTGAATGACCCAGAGCTCTAGGCAACTCTCAAACATTATATATTGAAGAAAAAGCACCCACCTGCATTGGTTCAGGGCCTGTTCTTGTCTGTGAGTTTCCTATGCCATGGAAATCACAAGTCCAGTCTCTATCCCAAAACATCTTATTGGAAAGAGTCTATACTTGAATTGGAGATATTCTCAATAAAAAGATGAGAAATGAATCTTTTTTTGGATGTGATTTTAGATGACCTTCTAAATCTTTACAATTATTGTATAATGTGTAATACCTCTTGGATTTTATTGTTTATTGTATAAGACCATGACCAATACAATAAAAAAATACTTTGAGAATTGAAATTGAGCAAAATATCACATGGAGTAATAGTTGTTCACCAGTTTGTTTGCCAGACTCAGAAGGCTTCTTGCAGGAAACATTAATGGAAAAAATCTTTTCTTACTGGAGGACTGGTATTCCAACTGCTTCTCTTCCCAAGGGATATCACAATGATTAGGTGTACAACCCTGTTGTCATTATTTTACTAATGAAGAAACTGAGTCACTCCGAGATGACTTGTGTTACTTGTGTAGCAAATAGAGGGGGCAGGACTCAAACTCAGGGCATCTGACTCCACATCCAGTGTTTTCTTCCCTACCATATACTGCTTCTATACTACTTCATATCATGGGGTTGCAAGCTGAACTCAGCTTCAAAATGCCAGATGGTGATAAAGCACAAATTGCTGATTGTACTCAGAAATACTGTGGACTCCACAATAGAACTACGTAGAACCTAACAAAGATACCCTTGCTATTATGATGTGGGTCTTCAATTTCCAAAGGCCGTTCTATCTCTAAACCTTTACAATATATTAAAATCACAGGACTCTTCAGGACCTCCAGGTGCATGACTATAAACTAAGAGAAGGCATCAATTATCTTTGCATAAAGGATGCCTTTTATAGGAAAACTGTGAACTTATCCCATTTTCTAATTTCTAATTTGGAATAATCTTGAACTCACTACAACCCACTCATCTGAGAATCATTCACACAAAAGAACTGGCTTAAAGCTACATCTCTATCTATCTATCTATCTATCTATCTAAGCTTTCCTTAAAGGTTAATGAAATGTAATTCATTCCAGGCAACTTGGCATTTACTTTTCCACAGGAAGTTACCAAGAAGCATTTGTCATGAGTTCATAGGCCATAGCACAAGAGTTCATAGTGCCATAGGGCAGCTTCTTGATTTAGTAGTCAAGGGAGCAGCTAGGTGGTAGAGTGGATAGAATGATGGTCCTGGAGTCAGGAGAAGATTCATCTTCCTGAATTCAAATCTGGCCTTAGACACTTATTAGGTGTGTGACCCTGGGCAAGTCACTTAACCCTGCTTGCCTCAGTTTCCTCATCTGTAAAATGAGCTGGAAATGGGAATAGCAAACCACTCTAGTACCTCTGCCAAGAAAGCTCCAAATAAGTTCATGAAGAATAGGACATGACTGAATAACAACAACTTTTCAATATGGTGCAAAGCTCTTCTGGTTTGATCTAAGATCTCTGCTCCAGTAATCCCAGCTCTGGACCAATCATTCACCACACATAGATAATGTAGTTTTGACAATCATAGTAGATTCTTACGCTGAGTCCAAACTTACCTCAATTGAGTTTAAGCAATGTTAGGACAGTAACCTTATCCTATATATAAAAAGGATGTCTTAGAAGGATAGGAACAGAATATTCCATAGTTTATTGTTGGAAGGAAAGAATCAATAAGATTCATTGGATTTCCCAATATTAAAAATGGTTTACTATAGGAATCATAATTGCTGAATGCATTTACCTATTATTTGAAAACTTAATTGACAATCTAGAACAAATTCTGAATATTGCTATTCCTATGCTTATTTTTTTATTCAGTTTTGCTTAAAAGGTATTATGACATTGGACTCAGTTGGAATCTTTCTGCTTTAATTGAAGACATATGATCTCTGTCAAAATAGCAATGTCTTGGGGTTGAGTGCAATCAACACAATGTAATCCATAAATAAGAACATCTGAAGGACTTCACCATTTATGGGGAACCCTTCTTGTGCTGGACTCTGTGCTGGAATCACAATGGCAAATCCTTTTGGTGAGCATAGATCTTCCCTTTTTATGTCTTGATGTTTATAATCTTAGGCTTTTGAATAGAGTTATTTTTGTTTTTTATATGTTCCAAGAAATCTAAAAGCATCTTGCTATATGGATGAGATATACCATATTGTACAAAATCTATAAAGTGAAAATTTATACTATCCACTCAAATGCTTATTTTTTATTAAAAATATTAGCATAATGAGATCTACTCTTTACTACATCTTTAAGTCAATTGGGAGATGGTAAAAATGTGGTCTATTTTTAATGTCTTTTGTGAAAGACTACTTGTTCCTTACTAATACCTTCCCTGAAAATGTCTTGAATTTATGTAGAGATAAAGATTTTGCATAAATGGTTGAGTAAGGACCTAAGTCCGTAGTTGTTCATGTTTCCTCTTTCACCTTTTATTTGGATCAGTAAGGTTATAGATTTTTTTCTCACTTTTGTTATCTTTCTCCCTTTAGATATTTTGTAAATTTGTCCATCACTGCTCTCACAATTATGTCACCTCTACCACAGATTATATGCATGCACACATACACAGCACACTCATATATATATACATATATACATATGTATATATATATGAGTGTGCTGTGTATGTGTGCGTGTATATATAATGTATATGCATATGTATATAAATACAAATATAAATATATATCCACATGTGTATATATACAAATATAAATATATGTGCATGTGTGTATATAAACAAATCTAAATCTATCTATCACCTATCTAAAGTCTGGCCTCAGATACTGGCTAGCTGATGACTCTGGGCAAGTCGTTTAATTTGTTTGCCCACTTTCCTCAAATGTAAAATGGAAATAATAGAAACACTTACCTTGCAGGGTTGTTGTAAGGATCAAATAAGATCATATTTATAAATGAGATCATATTATATACATGTATACATACATATAAAATGTATTGTGGAAGTGATATAATTGTCACATATATGTGTGTATGTGTATGAAATTAAAATATTATTAAAGAGAACCAAAATGGAAAAGCAATCAGATCACATAAACTAACACATGTATGTGTATATAAACAAATATCACACATACACATGCACACATGTCATAAATATATAACATGTGCATATACACATAAACATGCATACACATTTGTGACCCTATATGTACATATCATACACGTGTATATGTGTATGTATATATTTATAGAGGAAATAAAAATAACACTAAGGAGGACTAAAATGGGAAAAGCAGCCAGATAAGATTGTGTGTGTGTGTGTGTGTGTGTGTGTGTGTGTGTGTGTGTGTTTTCATACTTTAATGCCCTTGGGTTGGTTTTGCTTAGTTGGATATTGTGTTAAGCTTTCTTTGGATTGGATTTATCTTCCATTGTTTCTTTCTGTTTTATGAAAGGATAGTACTTATAATCATCCATAACCCTTCTTTATAAGATTTTATAGATCAGTTTATATTGCAGCCTAGTGTTGCTTTTGGCAGGCATTCATCTCTGGTTGGCAAATAAGTCAAATGTTTGCTGATTAAGGTGCTTTGGGGGATCTTTTGGTCTTCTTACTGTGACAATTAAGTTATATTGGTTTATCTCCTGGTTGAATTTATTATATAGTATGTGTCAATGTCATTTCTATTGTCCATTTCCCATTTTTATTTTTATAGTTTATTTAAATAAACCAGAGTTAAATCTTTAAAATTCTATGCCACATTAATATTCTTTCTTCTTATTCATAGATAAATAATAAATTATGATCTTACTTTTGATGAATCTATGGACTGACTGTACACAGACTCTCATTGGCTGAGGAATGAAGTCCATGTCTACAATAAGTCTTTTCTTGTCTCTTAGGTGGCCAACTTCATTCTTTATACAATTACATGATGCCTTCCATGTACAAGATCTTTTTTTTTAAGAGAAAGTCTTCATAATATAGAAGTTTGAAGCTTCTTTATAATCAGTGTCTTCAGCCTTTCATTTCTTTCTTCTAAACAATTCCTCTGGATTTCCAAACTATGCCTCCTCTACTGGTATCTCAACTTGGAACTTCCCTCAGTGCCTGAGTACTCCTTGCCCAGAAAAACCTACCAACTCCGAAGTCCACTCACCATGAAATATTACCTGAAAGGTCCACCTCCACTTTCTCTCAGCGGTGAGTTCCTTCTCCTTTTTGTCGTTGTTTTCGGCTGTATTGACTTTTTGTGATCCCATTTGGGGTTTCCTTGGCAAAGATCAGTATCCATGGTTTGCATTTCTTTCTCCAGATCATTTTACAGATGAGAAAACTGAGGCAAACAGGTTAAGTGACTCGCCCAGGGTCACACAGCTGGTAAGCATCTGAGGCCGGATTTAAACTCAGGAAGATGAGTTTTCTTGACTCTAGGCCCAGCACTCTATCCACCGTACCATCTAGTTGTCCAAAGTTCTATTAGTTCCTCCAGGACCTCCATTTTGTAGAGGGAAGCTGAGGTACAGCTATGTATCCCTGGGTCTGGAGGCAGAAGGATCAAATTCGCCCCCAGACGTTTATTAGCTGAGAGATTCTAGGCAAGTTATTTAGCCTCTGTTCTGTTTGCCTTCATTTCCTCAACTATAAACTGGGACTAACAACAGCGCCTACCTTGAAGGGTTGTGTAAAGGTGAAAGGAGATGATGTTTACAAAGCAGTTTGGACAGCGCCTGGAACGTGGTAGGATATGTGAGTGTACGTGTGTGTATACATGCATGTATATGTACATATGTATACAATCATTTGCATGTATGTGTATATTTGTATATAATCATGTGTATATATGTGCATGAATATATATGTATACGTACGTGTATATGTATATAATCATGTGTATGTATGTGTATGTGTATATGTATATGCACATATATGTATATAATATGTGTGTACGCATATGTACGTGTGTGTGTGTGTGTGTGTGTGTATACTGTTTACTCTCTTTCCCCATCTCTTCTTCCTAGCTTTGTTCCTGACTTCCTCTAGTCTCCACAATCTTGGTTTCATATCAGGTAACTTCATTTCCCTTCCCTTTCCCATTCAGTTCCCTTTTGTGTACTCTTTTGCCCCAATAGAATTTAAACTTTTTGAGGGTATGCACTATTTTGTTTTGTTTGTTTTGGTTTTTTGAAGCTAAGGTCTTTCTGAGTTCTCACTTTATCTGAGGCAATGCTCATTCAGGGATTACCTTGTTTAAGAAGTGAGTCAAGGGATGACCCCTTCAATACAAAAAAATCAAATGAGAGGGGAAGACTCTCAGGGTTATAGGCCAAGAGAGAAATAAGCATTATGTGCATTCACATCAGGGCCCAAAAAATAACCATTAAGTGCTGCTTGGGCAGGGACCTATTGTTGGCCAATCAAGGAGAGCCAGAGTGAATTGGCTTTAAGGCATGATCTTTGAGAAAGAAATTTACCCAGTAAACACCAAGATAACTAGGTAGGTTTCAGCCATCATAATGTACCTTCCTTTGGGCAGAACACCTTGAAGTAAGGGGAGAAGAGGAAAAGAGAGGAGAGGAAAGGGGAAGGGAGAGGTTGTGATCATAGCTGCTTAAGATAAGTTAGAGATGGACCAATAGGCATATCAGCAGGGAAAATAACCTCTCTTACCCTAAGGAAAAAAAAATCTTAAGCATGAATATGCTTAAGATACTGTGTCATATATCCACAGAACTAAGGTTCTATTTACTGCATTAAGCAAGTTTCATATGTCTGCTCTCATCAGTTGTATGTTGGTGCTCTGGCTTCCATGACACTATATGGGAAAATTAAACCAACCAACCATTAATAATAAGCATTAATAAGTAATAATTTTTCATTTTACTTAATCCACATACAGAACCCACGCAGCTTCTTTTTATTCCTGCCAACATATTGTTATATGTTATATTGATATTTGTACCAATGATTATTAGAAAACATGTTCCATATTTGTAACAATAGGTACCCACCAATTCAGTGTGACCAGTTTGGTATTTACTACCATCAACCCTCTACCACCATGAAAAGTATAGTTCAAATGTTTAGTGTATGATAAAATTAAATGAAAATGGCAGTTTCAAGTTCATGGAGGTCATCTTGTCATCCATGTTCATAATCACCACCAATGTGTAAAAATGTAAAAAATAACCAATCTCATATAACAATGCAGACTAATGAAAGAAGTCTATCCAATTTGCCACTTTTCCCATGTTTCTGTTTTTTTAATGCAGAAACAGAATGCTACTGAAACAAATGATAGATCCCAGAGCAATATATCAAAATACTCACGATAGGTCTTCAGCAAACTGCTGGGTTTTCTAGCTTTTATTTACTACATCCTGGTGTACTAACACTCAACCTCAACCCCACACAAGGCAGGTAGAAGTGTGAACATGAGGGCCATTGAATGAATGAATTTTCTCAATATACTACAATTACAGAAATGTGCTGAAGAACGGGAGAGAGATTCATCACTAAAGAGTCCTTGAAGGAATGCCTGCAAAGTACACCTGTGCCTCATTACCTGAAGTGATATTTGCCACACTGGAAGGAGGGCAAAAGAGCCTTATGAGATTCTGCTAATCGAATCAAAAGGGATATGAAAAGTACAGCCACAGATTGGGAAAAAAAACTCAAAATCCTCCTATGCAGAATAAAACAAGAGAACAAAGACACAAGCCCAGTTATGAACACAGCAGTGTCAGCCTTGCAAACAATTGCATTTTGTTAACAAGCCACATGTGTACACTTACTGAGCTGATGAGCAACTGTGATTGTACAAAATACAACGATGCAGATGAGTCTCTCTTCCTTGCCTCCCAAGATGTGCTTGAGCATCCATCCTTTTTTTGTGTGTGCCATTTTATTTTTCCTTTTGTTTAAAAAAAGCTAATATATTTTCCCTTTGAGAATGTCTTAAATCTATAATGTTTACTAGAAAATTTACTGAGGTTTGATACATCTTTCTTTTACCTTCCCTAGTGTTTTCCATATTATTAAAAATAAATTCCCTAATTGACTCAAGCATCTGTAAAATGATTTGGAATTATGCAAGAAAGTAACTGAACTATTCATCCCTTTTGACTCAGCAATTACACTACTGGGCATATACCCCAAGGAGGACAAAGACAAAATAAAATGTTCCAATATATGCTAACATATTGAGGGTAGTACTCATTTGTGGTAGGAAAGGACTGCAAATTGTGTGCCCATTGATTGAGAAATGATTGAACAAACTGTCGTGTGAATACAATGAAATATAATTGCATAGTAAGAAATTATACATGTAAGATGTTCAGAAATATGTAAGAAGGTTTGTATGTACTGATGCAGTATAAAATAGGCACATATTAATATATACATACGTATACATACATACAGAGAGAAAGAAGGAGAGAGAGAGAGAGAGAGAGAGAGAGACAGGGGCGGGGAGAGAACATTAAATACTGAAGTTCTCAAGTGGATTTGTGATCTCATTGAATAAGATGTTCCTTCCATTGATACTGATAACAACCCATTCAAACCCATCCATTCCTACCCATTCCATGTGATTCTTAGCCACATCTCATAGCTCATGATAAGGGTCTGTTTAGGGTCATGAAGGCCTTCTTTATTTTCTCCGGAAATCATTATGATACTAATTGAGGATGCAGATTGCCCAATTGCTATTTTTCACTCTTGCCACATAAACATACCATTTTCTTTTTAAGTGGTACATTTCCCTGATAAAATCCTTTACTCTTGTTCTTCGAATTTCCTTATTTGTTCCATGTTGCAGCTTGCTCATATGCACTCTCCTTTTCTCATGGTATGAAATCTATGACATATGCTAACTAAATATATCCACCACTGACATGGAGAAGACCCAGTACAGACTCTAGACTGAAAAGGTACTTCCTATAGATGGGGAGGACCTCCAGATCTACCTTCTGGCAGATGACATTGGGATGGTTGTGTTACATTCTGGAACATTGCAGATGCTCCTGGATAAGATCCGCAAATAATGTAAGGAGTATGGTTTAACTCTTCATATGGGAAAAAGAACAACAAAAACAAAACAATGAAGAATGCCTATCATCCAGACCAAAGCATGTAGTTAGATGAACATGCAATAGAGCTAATCCATCAGTGTCTATACTTTGAATAGACACTGTAAATGAGAGGGGCCTAGAACTAGGAGAGCAAATGTATGCTTATGAGAAATAGTAGAAGTTCTTTAATAATAATTCCCAAGCTCCTCTCTGAAACAAACGACCAACTTTTAAAATGCCAATATTCTACCAATGTTGTTGTCATAGCTGTGAGTCCTAGAACACTGCAATCTCTGAAGGAATAAGTTGAGTAACATAGAGAGAATATAGAAAGATGTGTGGTGAGCATGAGAAAGCAGTAACTTGTAATAAAGAAAATTTGAGGAAGAACCACACTAAAGGGTATCGTCAAATAAATGTATCACTGCAAAAAGATGTATTGCCCCATATGATCTCCCGTTATCCTTACAATACCAAAAGAAATCAAGAAAGACTCCTTAGCACATTGCATGAGACCCCCCCCATGGTTACCCAATGGAAAAGCATGGATAAGAATCACAGAGAAGGTGAAGGCATATAGCCTTGCACCATTAGAAAAATCTCTATATTGGTAAGATCATAGACCCATTTGAGATTTTTAGTATGATTTAACGTATGAAAGAAGTTTAGAAATTTAAGGTGTCACAAATGTGAGGTGATGCCATTCATTCATTTTCACCGGCTTATTTCTATGCCATTCAACATTGTCTAAATATAATTCCTGCCATAATAGAATATAAGTTATGGGACAATGGGAAGAATATTCAACTTGTATTTGGAACACAGGTTCGAGTTCCCCTCTACATAGCTGTGAGACCTCAGACAAGTCACTGGATCATTTCTAGCTTCAGTTTTCTTCATGAAATGTAGATCCAAAAAAACTTTGGGGCTTGTACTACTTACCTTAAGAAGTGTTGGGATCAAAGGAGATAATTTATGCAAAGTGATTTGTAACAAAAAAGCACTATATAAATGTCAGCTATTGTTATTATGATCACTTCCCTTAAACTAGGCTTGGAAAGTTGCATTCTAATTATTCAGTTTATTCATTATCATATTGTCAGAAAGAAAAAAAGTGTCAGGAGAGACAGAATGCATTCATTGACTCGCATCCCAGTTCAGTGCACAGCATTAAAATCATAGTTTCTTCAGGTGATGAAAAGAAAGGTGTCTAGAAAACTTCCTCCTATTTCACTACAGTAGCTTCTTAGGCACTTCACATGGGAACTTAAATATCGAAATATCCTGATTTGTTTTGGGGAAGCAAAGGAGAAGGTAGATGCATTCAAAAGCTAAAGTATATGGTAGTCAAACTTTTTGTTTCAAATTTTTTAGATGAAATGAATTTTATTTTTCTTTTTAAATTACAATTTTATTTTTATGAGGAATATGAGAATTAAAAACAAACACAAACATTTTAGCATATGCAATCATGAACTTTTGTTAGGGATGGTTTTTTAAAATATGTATTAAATTTAACAAAAGAATAATAAAATTGTCCTGTTAGTTTCTGATCTATACCAAAATTCTTTTTTGTTTTCTTTTTAATAATACAAATTTCTTTAATTTTTTATCTCTCTCTACCCACCCATTAGAAGCCCAGGCTAATAAAGCAAAAAAAAGCAACTTATTGGCCAAATCTGCATTTCAATTCAGTACTTCTGGTTTATTACTTTTCTGCCAAGATGTGGATGGCATGCTTTATCACCAGACTTCTGAAGTCTTGATTGGTCACTGTGGAGCTAAAGTCATTCTTTCCTTAAAGCATGTGTAGGACACAGAGGTACATCGGAAGACAAAATTCTTCAGCAAAATATAGTTATTCAATTATTCACACTTTTCTAATTTGGATAAAATTACCTCTCACTTTCAGTGGAACAATAATCTTCTGATCTCTTTCACTGCATACCCATTATAGAGACCTCTTTTCAGAATTGCCTACAGCTTCAAATGATATCATAGAGCCCTGGAGAGAACTGGGATTTGTATTTTAACTGGTGCCAAAACCTTATGATAATGGGATTAAGTTCCCACTGTGATTTCAGGCATCAGCCAATGTTTGAGAGGATTTTGGAAGGCTATTCAGGAGTTTCTAAAGTTGGACATTTGAGACTCTTCCAAATTACCTAGGTTCATAACCACTATAAGCACTCCACAATGTAAACAAAGTAGAATAATTTGGTCTCCTTTTCTCATCCTGCCATCACCCACACATATGCCTTTGGTTACCAACCCCACGGACCATGTGGCATCGCTGATTGTTGGCATCCCTACCTTCCTTTAAAGTCTAAGTGAAGCCTTACTTCTTCTAAGAAACCTTCCCTGATCTTTCAAGGTTAAAATAATTTCTTGCTCTTGTCTACTTGTCCATTTTTCATTAGATTATAAGCCCCTTAAGAGGGGCCACAGCATATCTATCTTTGTGTATTATTTTATACAATACTTTGTATTGGTTTTGTAGTCTGTTTATTGGAAAGAATGAAAACATTAAAAAATCTGCACTGTTCTGAATGCTTATTGAGGTTTTTATCAGTCTTGTTACAAGCTGAGGTCCTTCCCCACCAAAAAAAAGAAAACAAATCCAATAATGTATTAAACATTTTGTCATATGTTTTCTATACTGACAGTACAAATACAGATTTAGTCTAAATGTAAAAATCAAAAAGCAACAATGCACAGCTGTTCTTTCTCCTCCACATTAAGAGATGTAAAAGCATAAGGGTCAAACAATATCAAATGTACATGCTTCATAACCATTTAAATTAGGTCTTCACTAGTTTTAGCTAAGTTACATTGGGAACACTAATGATCATTTAAATCCAATGATGTGAAGTGAATATTAAAAAAAAATTAGTGGAATCCCATTGCCTAGCCCAGTGCCTTGTATATAATGGGTGTTTAATAAATGTTTGCTTTTACTGAATTGAATAGCTGCACCTGAGGGTAAAGCCAGTTCTATTGCTATGTTAAGCTCTCCGTCTATTTCAACATTCTACATAGTTATGTCAACCAACCTGAGAGCACAAATGAACTTGTCTCTTTTTCTCATACAGAAAGGGTCCATAACTAGCCCTGGCCTATGGGTAAGAGGAGAAAACATTCTTAACAAGACTGAAGCAGAATGGAGAATATCATTGTGGAGTAGCATCAAAAAGAACGGAGATGAGGAAAGGGGAATCTAGAAACTATATAAAATCTCCATTGACCGAGAATTCATCTGAAGATACACATACACATACACACAAACACACACACACACACAGATATGTGGGTGTATATCATGTATATATGTGTGGCATGTATCACTCTGGCTGACATATATGTATATATATATGTATGTATCTGTGTATATACACACATATATATCTATGTGTATATGAATATATGTATGAATGCTTTGAATCAGTATCTCCACCAACTGCCTGATGTGAAAAGAAGAAAACGATGCCATTAATATATGATTCTGAGAGTGGAGGAATTATTTTTTTTTATATCACTTGTCAGCAACCTGCTGCTTGTTTGGAGTCGCTACATGGATATAGATAACCTCTCTGAAACATTAACTGAGAGGAAGCAAGTATTCTTTGTTGACACATTGTCAGTTTCTAATTTGTTCTCAAACTGTGAGGTAAATCCTCCATCACCACTGGAAAAGGACCTGTTCAGTCTAGCATCCGGCTTTCTGCCCTTTTCACCGTCTGTTCTCAGCTGGAAATGCAGGGGAAAGGGAGTTTCCTCCCCAGAAACTGATAAAGGTCCTGATGACAAAATCATCCGGAAGGCTCAACCTTAGCTTCATGCATTTGACATCTCGGCCTAGGAGGACAAATTCACCCTCTGATGGCCTAGCGTTTACAATTCAACCTTACCAAAAGAGCCAGAAGACTTGAGATGAACCAAGCAATTACTCTTAGGGGTGGAAAAGTCCACGGTTTGCCACAGAAATGAATTCCACAGAACAAGGCTCAACAAACAAGGACTAACAACAACAGCAACAAATACACGCCCACACACAAAGAATAATCGAACTTTGGGAAGGTTGGTCAGGTATTACCGAAAGCATCTTCTCCTGTTATAGGTCCATCCTTTCCGTTATTATATTCTGTTCTGCGGCCTGTTACCAAGAATCCAGTAAAATGTGATATCCAGGGAATTTTCCTCTGCAACAGAGACTGACCTGATTACGTTTCTCTCGGTGCAGGATCCTATTCTTCTTTCTGACTGCTGTTCAGATATGAGACTGACAGCTGGACTCCATCACCTGGATTAATGGGTTAAAACCTGACATCTTTTTAGTATTTGGGGCTTTATTTTCTTTATCAGCGTGACTTTCATGCTCAGAGTGCTCTTGCTACAATATTCTTTTAAAAGTACACTTGTCAGGGTCCATTTGCTACTAGCTACCTTGATGGTGACATCAGCGATGGCTGTGGTTTACCTTTTGACCTTATAGAGGCAGCAGATGGGCCCAGTAATAAATCCCGATTATTAGTGAAGGAGCCAATAGCTTGGAAAGACAGAAATAAAAGTCAGGCAGTTTTACGCTGTAGTTCTTGTTATCTGCTTTGATATGGAGTTGTGGGCCATGTCAGGGATGGATGATGAGCAACCTCTAATGCCACAATCCATCCCTCCTTTCATTCTTTTAGTCCTTATTTTTTTCTTTTCCTCCTTCTTTCTATTCTTTGCTCCTAGCCCCTTTGATTCTTCCCTCCATTTCTTTCTGCTTCCCTCTTTCTTTCCTTCATCTCTTCTGGACTCCTTAGCTTCCTTCCTTCTTTCTTCTCTCTCTTTTATTTCCTTCCTTCCTTCTTTCCTTCCTTCTTTCCTTCCTTCCTTCATTCCTTCCTTCCTTCCTCCCTCCCCTCCTTCCTTCCTTCCTTCCCTCCTTCCTTCCTTCTTCCTTCCTTCCCTCCCTTCCTTCATTCCTTCCTTTCTTCCTTCCTTCCTTCCTTCCTTCCTTCCTTCCTATCTTCCTTCCATCTTTCCTCTTCTTTCCTTCCTTCCTATCTTCCTTCCATCTTTCCTCTTCTTTCCTTCCTTCCAAGGTTGGACTAGAGTTCAGTAACAACAATGTTCGGATATCCTGATGGTCATAATTTAAAATGTAGACATACCAGACAGAGACAGTGGAAAGACTCATAATATAAAAATAAGTGATTTCAGTGGAGAGACTATAATAAGAATGATATTTCTAAGCTAAAATGGAGTTTGTAAAATAGCTAAAGTGAGCTCTATAGAATAATCTCATCTAGACTCAAGGATTTCTGCTAGTCCTGCTATTATGCTGTGTAAGTTGGATTAAATCACTTAACATCTCTGTTTCATGCATAATAACATTATGCTTCAGAAATATTTTAAGGATTAATGAATTGTTATTATTATTTTTAAACTATTCTAGTAAAAGTATGAAGTATCATCATATTCAAAGCCCATCCTTTTATAACCATCTTTCAGCAGGCTTGAAATAGTTATGTTACCTCTAAAGGACTTTCCAAGCCCTGGGTAGCAGGTAAACAGACAGTGGTGGCAGAAAAAAAGAAAGAGAATACCGAGCTAAGAAGGGATTTCAGATGTCAAGGGGGTCTCTTATAACAAGTTAGAAATGAAATGCTTTCATAAAATTCTAAGAATCTAAAAAAGAATGCATTTAATCTCAAGGAAAATGTGTAATGTGAAATGATTACTACAATTAATAGTATGCATTAGTAACAACAGTGAAAGCCTTCAGTATTTACATGGTAAAAAATAGACTGAGTGACAAGGTAGTTTAGATGAATTAGTATAAAAAAAATCTCAAATATAGATAAAAGCCATTTCAGACAGAGGCGATCTTATAGGAATATTCAGTTTTAAATTCTTTACCTTGTGGCCATTGTACTAAAATGATTTTCTAAGAAAAACATTTTAAAATAACTATTTAAGTTATTGATGTAGCTTTTTATTCAGTCTAGAACTTTTCCCACTATCAATATTTTTATAGACTAATAATATTCCATTTATCATATGATTTTTTTTGGCTAGATAGCTTCTGTCTTAAAATAAAAGGCTGTATTATTGATGGACCTAGAAAATGATGGATGATAATACATTTTCAACCACATTATCAATTCTTGATTAAAATGACAAATATATTTTCTTCCTAGAAAACTTGAACTATGAAGTACCAATGGTTGAGTGATGTTTCTCTATAAAATTGACGAATTTACAGTTAAAGCAATATAAATCTATAGTTTTGCTTAAAATTCTAAACTAGGCCATATTGGGGAAAAGGAATATTAATCTTATGCCAGGCTAATTTTTAAAATCTTTAAATAAAAAACTATTTCTCAAGTTGTCATCTACTTCAGTAAAAAGAATACACCACTGAGATAACAGAGCTATCAAAAGATCATAGATAAACTCAGTTTCCATTAACAGAAATGCAGAGTTAGTAGGAAGTTGCTATCTTTGATTTCCAAAATTTGGGCTTCTTTCTGTCTATCTCCCGTGGTATGGTGGGAAAAGTGCTGAATTTTGGGCTCAGAAGATGTAGGTTCAAATCTCAACACCATTATCAACTGGCCTTCTTCTGGCCAACTTTTGCTTCCTTTACTGTAAAATAAACATGTTGAGCTATATGAACTCTAAGGTCCAGCTCTAAATCTATGACCCTGATTCACCGCATTATTGCATATCCACTTCTGTCTTGCCACTGGACTTTGATTATTCTGGAAAAAGGAGTGAGGCTGATGACTTTGTGCAGCTCTGCCTCACTTAAATCCAGTTTATGCCTGAATTTAAGACATCACCTTGTGATGTCATTGGCTCTCTTTGAAAATGTAGGATGAACAACAATAACTTATCTCCTTCCTCAGTACCAAAGTACAATCAGGGCACTAACTTATAAGATTCATTTCTATGTTATCTAAGCACTAACCATAGGTACTCAAGGTGAACACAGTGAGTATTCAGTTAATATTTGTGGAATAAATAACTAGGAATGACATGCATTTTCATCCTTTATAACTGTGGTTCAAAATTGAGGAGGAAGGAGTACTGAAGTCTCTTGACATAGAACACGCAGATAAATACTGTGAATGAGAAATTAATGTGGTATAAAATATATGGTCATTTATAAAAATGGGAAAGAAAGAAGTTTTAATTAGGATCTATTTCAGAGTCTAAAGCTGAATGCACAATTTAATCACTGGTTTTACTTTATCAGTTGTTAGTTATATCAATCATTTCACTGCTAGGATAAAATGAACAGCACAACGGATGGAGAGAAGTAAGCATGTGTCGGAAATGTGTGTCCTCCATATAAAACACCCAGGTGTTTTAACATATCCAGGTGGTTTTTCTTGCTTTTGGAGAAAGAGAAAAGCAAACAACCCAAGGGCTAATGTACTAATTATCAGTGGTTGTGCAAGCCTCCAAAAAGCATCTATTCTATAACCCCTGGAAAAATTCTGACATGTTATAAACTGGCTGAATTAGCCTAAATCAGTAAACAACAAATTGGTGCCAGCACAATAACACAACAGTGTGGTGAATACTAAGTGACTTATTCTGGTCAGGTCAAAATTGACAGGAGAACATAATGACACAGACGTGCTTTACTCTATATTTTATACAAACATTTGAAAATTATTTAAAGTTGTACTTATAAGGGAACTGGAGGAAGGGAACGTCAACCTCTAAATGGCAATTTTTTATTGTAATTGGGGAAAAGCAGCTTGGCCTAGAATGTATAAGGTTGGCCTTGATGTCAATAAGGCCTGGGTTTAGGTTTTGCCTCTGATACATGGTGACTGAGTGGTTAACGATAAGCTACTTAACCCCTCTGCTCCAAGACAACTGTCTAAAATAATACAAAATAAAGATAAACTTGATGCTCTGCATTGATGAATGGAATTCCTATACCAAGAGTTATGCAAACTGATGAATTTATAGGTCCAGGCAATTGGGAGGGGAGAGAGAAAGAATTATTTTTTCAGGTAGCTCAAAGTTAATTTGTTTCTATGATGATAGAAATGTGATTCAGGCAGTGTCCATTTTCATGGACAAATGGTATCACTGTAATTCAAATGTTTTCAAACTTTTTGGTCTCAGGACAACTTTACACTCTAAAAGAATTGTTAAGGACTCCTGCCCAAAAGAGCATTTTTGTGTGAGCTGTCCATTTATATTTGCCATATTGGAAATTACAACATCTTAATATTATTTTGAAAATATTTTGATGCCCTAAAAAGATTTTGAGGACTCCCAGGAGTATCTAGGCCATAATTTGAGAACCTCTAGTATAGTTGGATCAATTGTGTAACTAATGACCTTTTTAACAAGATAGTCAAGAAAAGGGAAAAGTACAACTCTGCACCTGTCTTCTGACACATGCTTACACAGATCGATTTGCGATTTTGGAATTAGATCACCCTTGATAACATTAAATCACATACTCATTATTCAATACATGGTGTAATGGATGGGTTTGGGATGTAGAATCAGGATAACCTGGGTTCAAATCTCACTTCAGATATTACCATTTGTGTGATTCTAGACAAATCATTGAATATCTCTGAGCTTTAATTTTATCTGCAAAAAGAAGACATTGGACCAATTAGTCTCTGTGCTATCTTCTAGCTCTAAAGCTATGATCTCATGATTCATGCAGGTATAACATACGGTGATTCAATTTGCATGAGTATAGCAGTACATAGAATAAAATAATTGTATTATGGTCCTAATATGTTTTGATCTTTGTCTAAATGGAAACAAGTGAATAGAATCATTTCCTTAGGAGGTGCTAAGTTTCTTTAAGCAATAGCTGAATTTGTCAAAGCAGATTGAAGAAAGGAATCATTCTTCAAGTAGTGGTTGGAAGTTGTAGCATTCTAGCGGTCATGGTGCAGACCTTTTTCCTCTACCTCCCGCCATAGTCAGATCTCCTCTACCTTAAAAAAATTCCACCCAAGCTAGCCTACATCTCTCTTTCCTTTCACTATTTAACTTCCAGTTAGCCACCCTTGAAACCTTCATGTCTTCCCTCTTACCTCACCTATCTCTCATTCCATCAATTATTAAATCTGTCAATCCCTTTGCAACAATCTCTTGTAATTCTTTGCTTTCCACACCAGTCCAGGCTCTCATCACCTGCTCCATGGTATACTGTAATACATTTCTAATTGCTTCACGGGCCTCTAGCTTCATCTCTTTCCAATTCACCTATCACACAGCTGCCAAATTAATTTTTCTGATTGTATTACTTCCCTCTTTAAACCCTTTATTACCTATAGGATAAAATACTAAATCTGGCTTCTAAGACCCTTTACAATCTGGTGACAATCTACCTTCTTAGGGCTATTTTGCACAGATTACCTTCATGGATATCATCTTCCATCCAAAATAGACTAATATATTAAGTATTGCTGATCTTTTTGTTCGTCGATTAATTCTTTCATTGATCACTTTATACTCACTTGCCTTTGGGTAATCATGGAGGCCAACCTGCATGCCTAGAAAGTACTTCCCCTATATCTTTGCCTATAGAAATCCATCTCTTTCGTGGAAGAAGTATCAGGGAGCTGGGACTTAAATGAAGAGATGGATTTCAGGGATCAGAAAAGAAGGGCAAGGGTATATAGTACTAGGCATATAGTATATACTTCATGAATATCCAAGGATAGATGAGTGCAAGACAAAAAACTCCATTTGTATTATTAGTATTTTATGCCTTTTCCCCTCATCGCATTCTGCTCAATGAAACATTTATTTGCATACATAGTTTACCCTCAATATCAGATTGTAAACTCCTGGAAGAGAGGAACAGAATCCTTTTTTTATTATTATTATTTTACTGTCCCTAGCACCTAGCACAATGCTTTATTCATATCAAGCGACCGATATTTAATTGAATGGAACAAACAAGATTGCCTTCTCTATTTGGTTCAAAAAACATTTGCTGCGTACCTATTGTATACAAATCTAGTACCTTCACCATGAAGTTAATAGTCAGTCCTTCATCCCAGTACCATGTGTTAGTATATCATTTACACTATTCCAGGTAAAACCATTTCCTGCAAGCTGATATCTTAGAAAGACCTCACATACTTCACTGTTTAGACATAAGGACAAAGACATGGCAATGATGTTCTTTGCTGGTATGCCCTTAGCCAGTTTACTCTTTCCTCTTCAGAATGCCCTGGCTCTTTGCCCACAATTCTTCTGTGTGTCTTGATGCCCAAGGTTTCTTTAGGTCCAGCATATCCAGCATATCAACAAAGCTCTGCATCTAGCTCTTGATTGCCGTTAAAAAATAGACAGTAATATCTTTACAAGCCTTCTGAGGGATCATTGGAAGTGAGCAGAGCCTTTGATATGAGAGAGAATTCATCTAGGCAAACCAAAGGAAGTTTACAAAATCAAAGGTGATGAGACTGGCCTTTGCTCTTCAACATCACTCAGATCTGGACCCTTCTTTGGACTCCTATAGTCACCAACCCAGTTTAGGCTTTCCTTGCCTAGACTATTCTAACAGTCTACAAACTAATCCCCATGTGACCAATCATTCCCCTCTATAATCTTTCTCTCACAGAGCTGCTACAATAATCTTCTTAAGGTACAAGTAGAATACTCTCTTGCTCGGAAATTTTCTGTAGCTTCCCAATGTGTTTAGGAAAAAAAATACAAACAGGATAGCTTGGCATTTAAAATCTTCCACAATTGGATTCTGACTCACTTTTCCTGGCTTAGGTTATATTACTCCCTTTCCAGCATTCTATCTTCAAGCCAAACAAGACTAAGAATTGTTTCCCAGACTTGGCATGTGACCTGCTTTCTCAATACATTTGCCCAGAGCCAGGGGAGGGGAACTTGTGGCCTGAAGGCCACACGTAGCCTTCTAGGTCCTTGGGTGCAGCCTTTTGACTGAGTCCAAGTTTTACGGAACAAATCCTTTTATTAAGGGGATTTGTTCCGTGAAGTTTTGGATTCAGTCAAAGGGCCACACTCGAGGTGGCAGGTTCCCCAACTTTGTGCCCCAGACTATCATCCATGTGTGAAATATAATCCTTCATCCTCTCTGCTTTTAATACTGCTTCTGTTTCTTCATGCTCAACTCATGTGCTCCTGACTTGATGAAACTTTCCTTGTTCTTCCCCAACCTCCCCCAGCCCCAACATGAAATGGTTTTCTTTCTCCTTAAACTTTTCTGGGTCAGCCATTTGGTCAGAATCTCTCTTTTTCTCTCTAAAGGTCTATCTTGTATTATAATTATTTATATACATCTACCTTCCTACAATCTCCCTGTACAATGCAAATGTGTGTAGGCAGAAACTGTGTCATTATTTATCTTTGTATTCACAGTGCCTTGTACAAAGCAGGAGCGATAAATGTTTGTTGTTAAATTGAAATAAAATTTATTCCCAGAGAAAGGATAGCTCAATAGTATGCTAGGTAGGGTCCTAGATAGTATTAGAAGCCCATAGATGAAAAAAAAAGAAACTACATATTGATAGTATAGCCTCAGGGATTCCTGGGAATTCCTCATTATAATGAAACATAGAAAATATTTTATACAAAATTTTCTATAACATTTATGACACAACTCAAGGCCACCTCAACCCACTTTCAAATAAAATGACTTGACAATTCTCTTTATATGAATTGGTTTATTTAAGGTGACAAAATAGTCTGTAATCAGGTTGTGTTTGAGTAGCAGAACAAACATTGGTCTTGGAGTCAGAGGATCTGGGTTCAAGTTTCAGCCAGCTATACAGCTTATTAATTGTATGATCTTGGGAAAATGACACCTTTTCTTGGCCTCAGTTTCTTCATTGATGAAAGGAAAGTATTGCAGTAGAATATCTTTAAGATACTTTTCAACTCTCATCTATTCTATGATGCAATGTGAATTTCATTCTTAGATTCTGATTTCATACACATTTATGTGGAAAGGACATGAATTCATCACCTAGAGCAGATGAACTCATAAAGAAAGTGGACATGGAAGGGGGAGAGCCAAGATGGCAGCTGAAAAGCAGGGACTTGCTTAAGCTATACTACTTTCTCAAAGGTTACTTACAATCTATTGACTGACAAATCAAAGAGCTTTCCTTAATCCTTCTACATTTCCTAATAGCACAGTTCGTCATTCCATCTTCTTGAATATTCTATCCTCCCTTGTCTTCCATAATATTTCTATCTTGGAAGATTTCCTTACCTGTCTGACCACTCATTCTCATTTCCTTTGCTTGATCATGAATCTTTTCTTGCCCATTAGGTTCAGTTTCTATACTTCATCTATTCACTTCTATTGGTTCAATTACCATCTTTATGAAAATGATTCCCAACTTTACATATCTAAACTTAATCTTTCTCCTGACTCCTCCTGAGTTGTCAATTGTTGTTGAATATCTTCTTGATGGGATGATGCGACCTGGTCCCCTAAAAGGAAAAAGATCAGGTCTTTGAAAGCAACCCAGTCCCTGAATTTTCCCATACATTTCAGCAACCCAGATCACTGGAGCCTCTGACAAAGGCAACTGGCCCACTGCAGCCCACCTAGATCGCCTAATTAGCCTACTTGATATTCCTTTCACTGTTTACACCTGGTTTACACCTTTCACTGTCTGACCAGAGTACTTACTACTCCTTAATCACTTTCAGATCCTTTCCCTGTCCTTGTTGTATATAACCATCAGTCTCACTCCCATTAATTTGCAGGTTCACTAAGAACCCTGCCTACTGCTATTGGCTTTACAATAAACTTTGTCATTTGACTGGAAGATGGTTTGAGTGTGTGAATTCATTCCAGGTGGACACTGCCCTGTACCCTGACATTTGGAGTCCCCAACAACCCCAAACTGCATCATTCTTAGTATATTTCATAGTCATCCCAGACTTAGTATATCCAAAACTGAACACATATTTTCCCTATAGCCTCTCCCCTTCTTCTTCCTCAGCCTCTTTAACCAACTACTTGCCAGATCTCATTTATTCTACCTCTACATGTCAGACATAGATTTCCTTGTATCTATTCACACATCTACTCTAGTTGAGGCTTTGTCACTTCTTGCCTAGACTACTACAATAATCCCCTCAATCATTCTACTTGTTCCCATTTTCTCCCCTTGCCTTTTCTTCCACAATGCTACAAAATTGCAAAATTGACAATGTCATTCTCCTACTCAAAAAGACCCAAAACCTTTAGCCTGATATTTAAAGAGAGCTATTACTTACCTTTCAAATTTATTTTTTATGTCTCACCTTTATATGTTCTGTATTCTCATCAAATTAGACTGCTATTTATTCCTCATACATGACTTCATACATTCCTCATACATGACTTCCCCTTCTATATTCCTTTAGTTTCCTTCAAAATACAACTAATGTTACTTCCTATACAAGGTCTCTACTAATTACCTCAGCTATTAGCAAGCTCTCTGTCATGAAGTAACTGTATTGCTTTGCATATATCTGGGATTTACTTTCCTGTCCACTTATTGCAACCCTGCAGTGAACTGTAAACGCTTTGAGGACAGGGAATTTTTTGTTTTTGTTTTTTGTCTTTTCAACTCTTGTGCTGAGGATAGTGTCTTGAATATTGTAAAGACTGGCTGTTGAATTGAATTAAATTGGATCTGTGGCTGTTAAACAAGTCTCTTAGCCAACTATGGGAAAATGAGGTGGCGTGAAGACAGACTAAAACTCCTCAAACTCTGTCATCTCAATGGGGCTGTAATCAAAGCTTACTTTTAGTAGAGTTGACCTGTAATTTTTTTTAATCTGATGTTGAAATCAGATGTTGGATTGAGTAGTCATTAAGATAAATTAACAAACCTAACAACCAATAAGGAAAAAAAAAAACTAGACACTGGGTTAGCACTGCATGGCTACGGACTCTCTACTCTGGAGAAACTAGACTAATGTTGGTGTAACTTCTATCTTCATAATTACTTAATACCCTCTTAATGACTTAGATCTTACTACAGACAACTCTTGAAGTTTTAAGATTCAATAGACTTCCAATAAAAAGTGACTTCAGTCCAAGCTCAACTTTAGCCTTGCATATAAATACTGACATTTAGATAGCACTTTAAAGTTTCCAAAGCTTTTTACATTATCTCTTTACAACAATTCTCTGCGTTAGGTAATATTATTGTCCCCATTTTAATATGAGGAAATTAAGGTTCAAAGAGGACAAGGAATTTACCTTGGGTCACAAAGCTAGTGATGATCTAAGGCAGGATCCAAACTCAAGTCTTCCTAACTCGAGATTCAATGCTCTCTCCACTATTCCATGCTGTCTCTTTAAGAGGAGAACTGAGGAGGTGTGTTCGTGAGACTGCTATAGTAAGTGCTTATTGGTGGTATGGCCAGAAGTACTGGAAGACTTGCTAATTAACTGCAAGTCTCAAGTAAATGAAATTAACATGAAGAGCAAGGGCTTTTAGATTTCAAATATAAAAAATAAAACTGAGATAATTTACCTTTGTGGTCTTCAACACTTGGTAAAATCCTACCAATTCTTCTCTTCCTGTGTGAGTGAATGGTATGGCCATTAAAGTCAATTGAAAAAGGAAACTCAGCAATCATCTCTCTCCTTACCTCTCTCTCTCTCTTTATCTCTCTCTCTCTCACGCATACATATCTATACATATACATATATATATATATGTATATATATATATAATATATGTATCCACCCCACATTTAAAAAAAAAACTATCATAAAATCATAGGTTTAGAACAGAAGACAAAATAAAGTTTGTCTACTTCAATCCCAACATTTCACACTTGCAGAAGTTGAATCCAAGGAAAGACATATGACTTGCTCAAAGTCACATAAGTATCAAGAGGCAGGATTTGAACCCAAGATCTTTATCTCCAAATCTACCACTCTTTCCTTTATACAACATTGCCTCCCAACTGTTTTGCCCTGGCATATATTGGTAATGTGGTAGAAATATTACTTATTCTTAAATTTCATGGATGCATAGAGCAAATGGCTCCCCCAAATTAAACAAATTTCATAGTTTTTACTACCTTTTAAAAAAAAGGTAAATGTGACCCTTGTAACAGGTATGTTTGGAAATTGTGTGTGCATTCAATTTTTATTGATTTGTGAAAGGTTTCAATTCTTACCAGGTGATAACAATGCTTTAACTCCCACCCCCTCCATATTGTTCACATTTGTCAATTCTGCTGCTTCAATACTTGGAAAAAGCAATGCCTTCATCAGTGAGGGTGTCCCCATCATCCATGCATGTTGCAGCCCTTCAGTAGATGGTCTTCAGGAGTTGCTAAGGCCCACAAAAATTCAGTAACTTCTGTTTTTATGTCACTCTAAACTTAATGAAACCAGCCCTTGAACAATACACACAAATTTCACTGCTATAGTCAAAATTGAAACCTTAGCAGGTCAGTAGGAACTTTGAAAACCTATGCTCCATTAGGATGGCCTTGGGAAACCCAGAATCCTCTCCATATTATCATAATACATGTGAGAAGGATTCAGAAACTGTTGCTATTGAATTCAACATAGTAACAAGACCGTAGAAGGCTACATGGAATGCATACTTTCCATATTGAAGGTAGGTGTATATTATGAACTATTAATAATTAACTTATCTTACTTTGAGTTTGTTTGAATGTCAAGGCTCACTGAGCAAAAGGCCTAGGTCTCATACATACATTGTTTCCTCCATATCACAAAGAATAGTCACATTGCACAGCACATTTAGGACTTTGTCGATAAATATTTAAACAAATTACTCATTCAAGGTTATTGGACTCTCCTCTCTATAAAAGAGGTGGAGGTGAGGGAATGTCACAAGAAGAAAATTGTGCTCTTGTACATAGACTTTTAATTCTAAACTGGACCATCTCATAGCCTCAAAACTGAAAATCTTTTCAATTTGGAAGACTGAAAAATATGAATATGCCACAGTTGTAGGGGGATTCATTTATACTTTGGAGTCCACAGTGTCTGTACATCTGTAAAGATTTATGGTACTTAAGAGATGATTGTACAAGACATATGGTTTAATCATGGTGCATTTAAGCCTTTTCTTATCTGCTTAAGAATTCATTTTTTTTGTTCTCTAATTTAATCCATAGTTTTACTTTTGTAAAATATATATATATATATATACACATAGATATACATACATAACATTGCTATATAAGTGTATATATCTTGATACTTTAGCATAAAGAGATGTGGATAGGACTAAAGCAGTAAAATTCATTTATTTACCAAAAATAATTAGAACCACATAAGCTTGAAGTGCTCCAAATAAAGAATGAGCATTAATCTGCATTTTGGGCTGTATTTTTGAACATAAGAAAATATGGTTGGATTTTACGTTGATTTTCATTTATAGCCCAGTAATCCTAAGAGGAAGATAATGAACATTGCAAAAGAACTCTGTGATTTGTATCATGGCATTAATATATTTATGTTACTAAAGCTATCCTAACTGAGGCTTATGTCCCTTGAGCTATGTCCTAATAATGGACATAGCCATCTGATTGTTAGAGTAGGCAAAAGGTAAGTTAAGTTAAATGAACCCAGATAAAACCTGCAAACTGCAACTGCCAATAGCATTTCCATAAAAGTAAGCTTAACTTGTGAATATGTAGTGATGAGAAGCACAAAGAGAGAATACTTCAAAGTGTCTTTTTCTATAGGTGTGAAATAAATTTGCAGATTATTTTCTTCATATAGAAAAAGTCTGTGTATATCAACTTAACACCATGTCTCACAAAACATGGGGCATTTCCCTTGAATGTTATAGGGTTGTGAATCATAAGAATAAAAATAAGACTGCATCCAAAATCGTTCACATACATCACCACTGCATTCATTCTTTTCTGAAGGAAAATTAGAACAAAAGTATATAGACTTTATCTTCAAATAATCTCTTAGTCAATAACCATCCATCATAGTTTAGTTGGCTTTTTGTTCTGCTTTAAATACTATTTATGAAGTTTATGGTTTTACTCATCATTTGGAAATCTACTACAAGGGTAGTCAGGGGAAGGGAGAAAAAAAATCCACTCCAGTTAATCCATTTTCAATGTTGAGTTTGAAGAGTCTTTCATCATTGAAACTCTCATATTGAACTATTTAGCAATGCTTGGAATGATTTGGAGAAAAGGAAAAAGTTATTCAATTAAATTCAGTTCCGTGACTTGCTTATTATAATTACAGGGTTTTAATGGTGATAATAAACCACATTTTTACTTTCGAATGCTATTTTTTAAAATTCTGCAAAATTTATGACATCTTGAAGCAAAATGAAGAAATGTTTCCATTTCATGAAAGTCACTGGAAGAATGATCTGTACATGTTACTTCAAAAATGCTTTAGAGAATCATGTCTAATTAATGCTTAATCTGAGAGTGCCTTGAATGCTTCTTTGAACACACATAATGTCCTCTGGGCTACTAGAAAATATTCTATTTATATTTTCTTAACTATTATATTTTTATTTTTATTCTATTTTTGAAATTAGATTTTATTTTATTTTCAGATCCCCATTCTTTCCCTCCCACCTCCCCTTTCCATTGAGAGAGTGAAAAAGACAAAAACTCATTATAAATTGCCATCTAAAATTCTCTGTAAAATTATAAAAAACATATGTGTGCATGCATACACATATGTACACACATGTACATATACATGTGTATATGTGTATATAATACATAATACACATGTATATATATACATACATATGGATGCATGTACACACATATACTCACAGAACACACACATACCACTAAAAATTCACAGCTCTTGAAGAATAATGGGTTTTTTTTACATTAGAAACCTAAATTCACCAATATTGCCCAAATGTATTTGTAGTGGTATAAATGTCACAGCACAGCATAATTTATAATAATTATGAAAATGATATAATGATAGTAATAACAACAGCTATATAGCACAATGAGGTTTACAAAGAACTTTGTCTCATTTGTTCCTCTTACTAAATATATAAGGTAGGTGCTATTATTTTCACTATTATCCAGATAAGGAAAATGAGTCTGAGAGAGGTGAAGCAACTTGACCAGAATCACACGGCTATTGTTGAAAGCATATGTGGCAGGTTTTTAACTCAAATTTTCCTAGTTCCAAGTTCAGTGCTCTGTCCACTATGCCACAGAAGGCTAGCTTTGGAGTCAGGAAAACAAGAATTCAAATCTAACTTTTGGTGCATGCTAGCTTCATGGACAAGTCATTTAACTCTAGGTGGTTCTCAAAGACCATAAGTAATAGAGGGGATGTCAATACATAACGGTGTAGGGAATTTCTACATGAGTTCCAAAAATTGATGAAGTCATAGGTCTGGGGAGAAATAAATACATTTATGAACTAATGAATGAGTGAAATAATGGATTACTTGTTGGCATTAACTTGATCATTCACATATCTATTTGAATATCTGTCAAAGCAATGACTCCTCTGGTCTTCCATTTTCTTTACTCTGTATACCATTTTATGTTTGTTCTTTGCCTAATGGCCATAGACCAGAATCTTGAAGACAAGTCAGAGAACAGAACAGAATTTAATCAAAATTTGTCCCTGAGATCACTCAATGAACAGACATAAGGAACAGGATCAGATCAGGACGTAGGAGGACTTGGACAGCCAGCAGAACCCAGTGTCTCTGCTTTTACGTTGTATCATATATTTAGATCCATAAAGGACTGCATATTTTTGCAATCTCAGAGCAGAGCTTTTCCCTCATTGTCCCATGCTACCAAAACAAGCCTGTTTTTGAAGAGTTTTCATATTTGGTAAGGGTTTGGTGGGGAGGATAAGGAATAATCATTATTTAATTCTCATGTTTAATATGGAGGAATATGGGAGTTATCTCAAGAAACATGGCTACATGCTTCTGCCACAAGAATATTTTATCAACACATATTACTTAATAGGGCCTAACACATACATCAGGCCCTAATGTACTGCATACAGAATTTGGTGTGTAATGGTTTAATTTCAGCTAAATGAAAGGGAACAAAAATGTTTTATGTGATGAGTGCTGACAGATTTAAAAAATGGAATTGTCAAGTTGCCAATGATAATTGTACTTTTCTGCTTGGTTAGTACATTTTCATGAATACTTAGTTGTTGTCATAAACTTAGTAGATTATGGCTTAAAACTATTGGTAGAAGATTGCTTTGAAATAATAAAGAAAGTGAAACTCAGGATGACTATAAGACAACCTCTACCATTTATGGCTACCCTGGACTACTAAGGATGAAAGACTTTTCATTCACCAAGGAAAGTGGGTAGGTTCTGCTGAAATGCCACCTGGAAGTGTCTAAGATCTTCCACTATTTGTCCATTTCTCAAAGGGTACAAAATTCACTTAAAGTGATTTTTCAATATTCATTGAGAAAATTGGAGAAAACCTTCAGGATGAATTATGCCCAAATCAGAAATTATTGAGAAATTATACTCAGGAGGAAATACTATTGACTAAGGCATTGTTATTATTATCTTTATAATGATACAAGTTATTTCTAAAGTGCAACATTTGAGCATTTTCAGCGAATGGCATTACTATAAAGTGAGAGAACATTGTCCAGTAGGGCTGAGTTCAAGTTCTGGCTGACATTTGCTTTGTGATCCTGGGCAAATCAGTTAATTTGTCTGAACTGTTTTCCTTATAGGCAAAAGAAAGAGAATAAAAATACCACCACTGATTTCATAGACATTGAGAGGAAAGAAACTTACAGAACTTAAAGCACATATAAATGTGCATCATTATTATTACCAAAAAACTATAATTATAATATTAAAGTGACTTGCTGTTTCCTTTTTCCTATGGTCATTCTGAACATTTCTAAGCGATTCAATGTAGTTGTGCCTTTGAGAAAAGACTTCAATTTAAACACTGAAAATAGATTAATTCGATTTATACATTTCCTGTCTTTTATCTCAATGTGTTGCATATACTCAGGACCCTATAGTATCTGTGATATTTGAGGCCCAATAGCAACATTAATTTGACAACTAAAGTCACAGAGTCATGGGAAGCTTAAGATGTTTTTCTGGACCTAGATTCTTAAATACATAAATATGCATTTAGGTTCCAGGAATCTTGCTTTGGAAACACAAAGAACCAGATAGCAACTATTCTGTCTGCTACTGATGTGTAATGCAAATGCCTTTGGGTTGTGGTAAGGAGATCCTACTTTAAGTTATGCATTAATCACTTAATGTCTGTATAACTATGGGCAAGTCACTGAAATTTCCTGCACCAGACTTTATTTTTTATGTGTAAAATGAGGAAAATAATGTTTGCACTCCTTATCATATAAGATTGCTTTGAGCAAAAATAACAAGAAAAACAACCACTACAACAAAACTTTATAAACATTAGTGTGCTATATATAAATGAACTCTCATAATTTGGTTCTTCACTCCTTTTGCTTAGATGGTAGAAATGTTTCTTTTCCATTTCCAATCAGCATTCTTATACATCTGTATAAACCAAAGAAATAACAATTTCAACATACAAGATTTTCTGACCTACATCAGCCACCAAAGACAATCTTTCTAAAAAATTTAATTAGCCACTCCATTAAATTGTACTACCAATAATTCAGTCCCATGACTTGGTAGAGTATAATTCAATCCAATCCAACAAACATCTATTATTTAATTATTTATTTGTTGAGGAATGGAATGAGTTTGATCTTGAGAGTAACGACCCCGCCCCCAAAGAAAACCAAACCCACATCCTCAAGCAGCTTACCTTCTTCTAGAGGGGAAGGGACTGAATCCAATATATAAACAGATAAATATTTACATGAAAATCCACAGCAACAACATTACTTATATAAACATGTATATTACTTTGAAAGTTTGCAAAGAGTGCTTCGCACAACTGAGAAAGAAGGAGATAGCACCAATTAAGGAATGACTTCCAATAAGAGGTGGTATTTGATCTATGGCTGGAGACTTTAGAAAATGGAGATGAACAGGAGGTTCACCCTAGTCATGGAGGATAGCCTGTGCAAAATTATAGAAGTGAAGGCCAACTTTGTTTAACAGGAAGACCAATTTGAATGCACTGTGCCAAGTGAAGTCATAAATTAAGTTGAATTCTCTTACCTATCTTTCCATTCTTCTGTCATAATTATCTCCTTTATACACTTTGCATTCTAGTCAAAATGACTATTCCATGTCAGGCTTCAAAAAAAGAACAACGCAGGACCGTTCCCTACATAAGGCCTTTTCTAATTGCTCCCCTCAGCTCACCCCCCCCCCAATTGCTATTTTTCTTTCCACCTTGAAAAGCTAAAGAAAGTAAAAGTGGAAAGGAAATTGAATTTTATGAGTAAATACAGGGAAGTCAAGTTAAACATTTGTGCCCCCAACATTGCAACCAAACGCATCATTGACAAAATTCTGATTTATCAAAATACTATATAATTTCTTTTCCAGCTAATAAGGTCTTCTATAAATTGCTCAAATGAAGAAAATTTGAAAAGAATGAAATATTTGGAACATCTATTGCTTTATGGCAATGAATGACTCTGTTAGAAAAAATATAGGAATTTAAGAGAAAACTAATTTTTTTTCTATAGAACAAAATTTCATCAATAGAAAGTGAATTGGAAAGTTTACATAGTCAGGTAAATATAAGCAGGGTAAATAGCTTTGAGATACTATACAAATTCATCAGATAATTGTTTAATTCTTGGCATCATAGCATAGGCAGTCCCAGGATAATTTCATTTAACCATGAGGTGCCATGAGTAATCTGCTATGTGGGCAAAAATGTGTTTACACTTTCTCTCTCTCGGTCTCTGTCTCTCTATCTCTGTCTCTCTTTCTCTCTCTATGTCCATGTCTGTTCCCCATCCCCCCCTTTCTCTCTCTCTCTCTCTCTCTCTCTCTCTCTCTCTCTCGCTCCCCCATACTGGTGATTTTATGCACACCAAGTATGGCCAGCTCATACAGTATGGCCTGAAAGCTGAAACAGCTTCAAGATTTTGCCAGACATTTATTTGAATCCATGCATGCTGAAAAAGAAAAATAGGCAGTTTTACAGCAGTGAAGGGCTAGAGGAAATGAAAATAGGGATCAGTTCAGGTTACTTTAAATAAAAAAAGCTGGATTATAAACTCACTGTAGTGTCTTCTTTAGCTAAATCACAGTTTATCATACTTACATTTTCTTAAGTGCTTTCAGTATTGACCAATTGCTTTCAAAGTTACTTTATTGGAATACTGCTTTTTAATTAGATTGCCTTCTGGTACCAGACAGCCATGGCTTTCATTAATAACAAGTGCTGTCATGGTCATAGAAGAGGTTACATCTAACTTAAAACACCCACACCCACACCCACACCCAAACACCCACACACACACACACACACACACACACACACACACACACACACACACTACTTCATGTACTCTTTATCACCATCCAGAGACAGTGAAGACACTTTTAGTTTCTCCTGAATGTTTATGTATATCCATCCAATCAATTAGAAACAAACAGCCCAGAAAGGATGTACTCTTAACATATGAATAAATAATGGAGATGGATAAATGAAATTTACTAAATCAAGATGAAATACATTTCTGAGGTTCTGTCAAGCCTGCTTTCAAACACTGGACAGAAATTAAATCAATCACCTCGTGACAACTGGAGGTCAAAGGTCTGAATTGGAGTTTGCTGACATTTATGTTAATGACATCTTTAAGTATGATAGAACAGGAAGATCTTGGCTACCATTTTGGCATTTGTTTCATCTTGTGTTATTACTTGAATGCTGAAACTTGAATATTTACATTTTTCTTGAAAAGTTATATTCACTGAATTTTTAAAGACAATCTGAGGAAATAAATGGCTTGTTTTAGGAGTATTTGGGTACTGGGGAAAGCATTTCCAAGTTCCCTGGTCTCATTAAATTTTATATATCTTTTTTGTTGAGAACTGACTAAAAGACCTCTCTCTGACTTTTTATAATTTAGGTTTATCTAAAATAAAATTTTATTAAATGGCATAAATGATATAACAGGTTTGACCCAATGAATGAATTACTTTAGAAGTTCTGGAGGAAGAGTTCTTGGCTTTCTCTAGGTTTGATTAATAATGATTCAACTTCTGAATGTGTGGCTATTTGGTTAATCAGTGAACACAGACCTCGAGGAACAAATTCAATTATTTTGCACTTAGATTGTCATCTCCTGCCCCACTATGTTACCAAATCCAAATCTTTTATATCTAACTGCTAGATATATAGCTCTACTCTGATATCCAACCGAACTTTCAAATCCTACGGAACAAGAGGTGTTAGCTATAAGATTTTTCCCAAACCTGCTAACTGTCCTATTTCTGTTGATAGTGCAATCATCCTGCTAATGGCAACACCAGTCACTTAGGCATGAAACCTGAACCACCTTTGCCTTTTCCCTTTCCCCCATCCTTAACACCCTATCTCCTGCCCAGTCCAATTGATTCTTCTTCTATGTAATTTTTCCATTCTAGACCCTTCTTGTTCCTTTAATGCCCACTAATTTGCATTAAGCCCACATTGTCTCTGACCTAACTATTACAAAAAGTCTCTTACTGGTCTTTTTGTTTCTGCTTTCTTCCTTCTTTCATCAATTTTTTTTACACTGCTGCCAAAATAACTTTAAAAAAATAACAAGCATTTCTCATAACACCCCATCCCTATCCAAAAATCTTTTGCAGCTCTCCGTTTACCTAAATGATAAAATAAGAACTCATTTTAGTATTCAAACCTTTCCACTCTCTTCCTGCAACCTTCCTCCTCAGCTCTGCCTCACGTGGCTCTCTTTCCACATTCTACATTCTGGGCAGACCATACCACTTACTGCTTCCTGAGCTGCTTCTATGGTTTTCTGCGTTTGTTCCTTGAAACAGAAAATCTTCCACATCTTGAATAGGTTGGTCCCTGACACCATTCCAAAGTTAAATATCTATCTTTGGAAATCTTTACATTCTTCAAAGGTCACCTCAAGTACTACCTCCTTCATGAATCCTTCCTGATTTCCTAGCCTCAAAGTGATTTCACCTTCCTCAAATCACTCACCCAACTGTTTGACTTCTTGCATGCATTCGTTAAAGTCAATTTTATATTATTATTTGTATACATGCTGATACTTGCCTGTTAGATTTTAAGTTGCTACATAAATAAATATACCATTTTTTTATCTTTGCATCCCCAATGCTTAGCACATTTGTCCACACATGGCAGGTACTTAATGAATATTTGTGAAACTGCATTCTGTTCAAATATTGAAATAAGTTTGAAGGGTTAATCATAACTAAGATTCTCTAGAATGACAGAATGTTAGAATTAGATTTAGCTAAGAGTCTTGCTTAATTAGCACAGCTAGTTAGTAGCAAAGGTAGGATTCATACAAAATTCTCAATCCTAATGCTCTTTCTACTGCACCAAGATTTTATATAGCTGGCAAAGGAGATGGGCTTGCCATGGAGCAAAGACAGAGAATTATAAATTCATAACTCCAATGTTGTAGTAATATCTACATGTTTTTTTAAAAAAAACATCCTTTAGAAAAGATGAATGTAGGCAAGAATCTTATTGCATGAGAAATCATAGATGAGTCACATGTACAGTGTCTTCTCACGATTATCTTTTCTTCTAATTTGACATTGATTCTGACTTTTACGCTAATAAATTGACAATAGTGGACAATAGAATCTCCTGATATAACTGTAATGAGATGGATTTTTTATGTTTACACACAATAAATTTCATTTTCCTGATAACATTCAGGGCTTGCTATGTCAAGTGCCTTGTAACTTTCTTTTTGAAGAAAATATTCATGGTGGTAACGGTGATGAAATAGAATGAGTCTACCCCTCCCCCTCTCCGTTCTTTTGGCCTTCTGCCATAATTGATACTATACTCCTTGTCTTATGTAACCTAGCCATTTTCCCTGTTGCCACCCAAATACCCTCTACCTGTTTTCCAACTCTGGAACTGTAATCAATACTAATACTGCTAGGACAGATGTGTCACTCACTTCCCACATGACTTCACTCATGATCCCTGTAACTTCATAACCAAAACATCCTCCCTCAACCTGTGTGTTTTATTATCTCTGTCTGTTAGAATATATAAACTCCTTGGGGGCAAGGAATCTTGTTTTTGTGTTTGCTCTCCCAGTGCTTAACACTGGACCTGGCATAGTGTATGTAATTATTCTTTTCATTTGTTCATTCACCCATTCATTCACTCATGAGATTTTTGAATAATCTATAAGTTTTCAAGTTCTTTCCTATCTTAAGCTTGATCTCTCCATCGTTTTTTTTTTGCTATCATTCCTTGTGCCCACCTTTGCATTGCAGTTATCAGTTATCCATGTATGCTAAGTTTATTGAATCTTATCAAGATTTTCATGTAATTTGTCACCCTCTTCCTCCTCTGCAACAGATGTCCATAAGCTGCAATTATCTTCAGGGTGGTCTTATTGCTTGTGCTCATCTGACTTATTTGTAATGACATACACAAGGGTCTTATAAAATGATGTTTCTTATGGCCTTTGGGCACATGATGAAGCCATCTCTGCCAACTCCTTTGTTTGCTCTCTAAGGAGAATCTATGGGCAATCCTTCCATTCAGCTGCACATTTCTTTTGTCTTCTGGTTTCATTTATTATATGGATGTCAATATTGATGTGGTTCAGTTCTTCTAATTACATGTCGATTTGCTGGTCATTGGACAAAGACCTCATACTTAGAGTACCAATAGTTAAGTTAACATTTGCAGACTTTCCAGAAACAGTAAGATTCTTAACATTCTCTACCCCCTTTTCTGTGAGTACATCACCATAACTACAGAAACTGAAAGTGGCTACATAGGAGAATTTTTAATTTAATTTAATTTAAACTTTGTATTATGTATTGTCATGTCCAACAGATCCCTCTAAACTATGAAAGATGAGGTTCTTCTTACTTAGGTGCACTGGTCCTTAGAAAGGAGATTTAGTCGTCACCAAAACTGTACTTAAAGCCTTTACAGTATGGTAAACTCTCCTAGAACCTAAGCTCTAATGATGTAGCCTTTGAATGTTCAGGTTTCAATACCCATATTGAGGCATAAGAGTAGGACTCCGTCTAAGTTACAAGGACTTATCTTAAGACATTTCAGGATTTGAGAAAGAAACCATGTGGTGAGCCAATGGAAATGAATTTCTATGACCAGAATGGAGCAGATTGGGAAGAAAGATAAAATAATGTATGTACATTAATGCTGGGATTTGGATAGTTATAAAAGTGGAAGAAAGAATCCTTAGTTTTCTTGGACAAAAACCATAGGTTTACTTTATTGATTCAGAACAATGGTGTAGAGGCTAAGTACCTAGAGATGAGAGCCTTTCCCATAGGAAGTTACAGGGCATTTACCTCAGCATCCCCTGACTTGGAGGGGACTCTATATTTCATGGCAGACCATTCCTGACAGTACATTAGCAAGGAAATAGAGGTATTATTCCAAGGAAAAACATTCTAACTTATTGAGGACTCAAAACTATTTTGTCCCTATGAACAATGTGGACCTTTTAACAAATAAAGTTTCCTGGGACCTTGATTCCCTAAATAAATTTCCCATGAATTAGTCCTTAACCATTCTTTGCTTATGGATTCTGACCTCTCTGTGTAGCTAAGAGGGAGAGGTAACTGGGTCCTTTTAATAACTCTCTCTTCATTTCCTTACAATGTCCTATCCAAGGCAGTAGGTAGGATAGTGTCAAAATCAATGGGAAGATTAAAAGTGTTGTAGAAAATCTCGGGGGGGGGGGGGAACAATATGAGCAAGACTGTTTAGGAAGGAAGTTCTTTATTTAAAAAAATAGAATTTTTTAGGTCTTGAAGAATGGGAGAGAAAAGAAAATTATGTTTTAGGCAATATTAATATTACAAGTTATACCTTAGCGGTTGGGATATCTAGTAGAAAGTGAAGATACCTAGCCATAGTAGGAATTTCAAATTAGAAAATTATAGAAACTAGGTTTTCATAGGTTAAGTGAGACCATATTGTGGATGGCCTTAAATACCTTACTGATACACAGTGAAATGGACAGGTACACTGGGAAGAAAAAAGAAAGAAAAAACAAAAGACCAGACCCTGAAGAGAGCTAGGTGGTGGGGAAGAGTAAACAGAAGGTGGGAAAACAATTAGGGGAAAAATTATTGTTTTACTACATGGAAATCAAAGGATATTCTTTGCCATCATACAAATGAAATTAATCAGAAAAGGTTTACCAGAAAGCCAAAAGCTGCTTTTCACCAAGCAGATGTCATAAAGTAGGTGTCTGTTGCCTAGAAAGCCATCTCTTCTCCTTTCCTCCTTCCTCCTTCTAATGCTTCTACTCCTCTCTCTTGTGCTCCACTCCACTCCTCTCTCCTACCCTCTTTTCTCCTCTTCTGTCCTCTCTTTTCCTCTCCTTTCCGTTCCATCTCTCTGTTTCTGTCTGTCTCTTTCTTTCTGTCTCTTTCGCCATCTGTCTGCCTCTGTCTCTTTCTCTCATTCTGATTCTCAGTCTATTTTGTTTTTCATTTGATGCTACCAGAACTTGACACAATCCCCTCCTTTAACTTTAAAAATTTTTATTTTGTCTTGTAATTATCAGAAATCTATTTTCTATTCCTCCTACCACCTTTCCCTTTCAAAAAGAAAAATAAAACCCTTATAACAAACATGCATGGCTAAGGAAAACAAATCCCCACATTGGCCACATCCATAAATAAGTGCTATCTCAACTGACCCTCAAGTACATTATCGCTCCTTTAGGAACAGGGCTAACAAGCTTCATATTTGGTTTTCTGGAAGCATAGCTGGTCATTGTATTGATCAGAGTTCCTAAGTCTTTCAAACGTTTTCTTCATGTTGTTTTCTAAATTTTTTTTCCTTATTCTACTAGCTATGATTTTGTGAACATTCTCTAAGAAAGGTTTGAGTGATATATATGTAATTTAAATTGTATATATGTATATTATATATAAATTGTAGTATCATAGTATCATAACATTGGTATTAATCATAGCTTTCATTTAAATTTAACAAAGTATATAACATTCATTATCTCTGCTGTGTTTAAATGTGTCAACTTCAGGAACTGAACATTTTTCTGTAATGTGATACCTCACATTTTTTTAGCAGAAAACTACATTACAAAGTAGAAGATTTGATTTGACAGTTGTTTTGTCCCATGAATATATCATTCCACACATTGAAAGGTTGTATGATATAGTAGAAAGAATTCTGGATTAAATCCCAGGAAACCCCGGATTCCAGTCTCATATCCAGTACTTAGTAGCTGTAGAAACATAAGCCAGTCATGGAACTTCTCTACACTTTAGGGTTTTTTCACACCTGTAAAAATTGGGAATAGTAATATTCATTTTGTAGAGTTGTTGTGAAGCAAAAATGACATAATAATACATGTAAAGTGATTTATAAAACTTAATTAACTATACAAAATTAGATATTTTTATTATTGAAAATACTTGTATCAGAGAATCTTTTTGATATTTTATTACCTTCATTCACTATTATTTATGACTCCAAAGTACAGTAATCTGGCTCTTTAAAACCACATGAATTAAATTGTTTTCAAAATGAAGGTGTAGTGAGGGAACAAGTCGGTTCTCAGCTTTTTTTAATCTGTTCATTCTTGCTTCCAATTAGAATCTGCTTTCCAAGTAGGTATAGAATGAGTATGAGTATTAATGGAGACAGGAAACTAAGATCAGTTGTAGAGGAATGAGACATCTCCTTGTGGGAAACTGTACAAGAAACTTCACTTTTACATTCCTTGCCAGATGAAAGTAGGGAAGATATTGGGATACATATGTTAGCAGTCCCACTACTTGGATACCAAGGAGTGTTCTCTATCCCAGGCAGGTCAAAATCAATGCTTAGAAAAGGCTTAGCAGACAGTTGAGCAGGAAGAGCTACTCGACAATGGAGGGGCTCTTCTTGTAGGAGAAAGCAACTCGCTAACACCCATCACCAGGTTGCCCTACCATTTATTAAACATTTTAACCAGAAAGGAACATTAAAGAGGCCTACAGATTAGGAACACAATTGAAAAACCTCTAAGAAAGGAAATATCTTATTAATTCATTAAGTCAAACTGCTTGTATCTACACTTGTATGACTAGAATTATGGTTCATTAACTTCATTTCTTTATATGAGTTAATTAGCTCAGAGGAGGCCAGAAATTAATTACCAGCTTATATAGTTTGTGCAGAATGGCATTCTGTTTATTTAGTTTCTCCTATTAACTTTTAATCTCTTCAAACAATAAAAGAGGTAATTAGTATTTTATAAACAAAAATGAATGCAACAAAGGCAAATAATTTGCCAAATAGTGAGGCTCCTGTGAGGAACCTGATAGTTGGGTGGTTCAAGTTACAGACCTTTTCACTGTTAACTATGAGCAAAATGAGATGGAGCATGTTGGTAGTCCTAAGGTAGGATCTCATAATCCATCATTAAAGAAGAGATACCCAGTAATACCTCGTAGAGCAGAAAAACGAGCCTTAAAAAGTTTCCAGCTGTTTGAAAATAATTGCCCATGTATTCAACTACAGTTGCTGTTTAAAACATCTTTCCCAAGACACTGTCAGATATGCTTATATGGAAACAAAAGGCATACAGGAGAATCCTGTATGCTTGTTTGTGTATTTTTTTTAATTCATGGTGTATCTAAGTACCTTTAAAATTTGATACCATAGCTTATGATACCACCTAGAATATAGCATGAATAAGAGTCTTATCACAGGTAACATATTTAGTGGACTATATGAAAAGATAGTATAATAGAAGAAACAGTGGGTGGTGTGGGTAAGCAAATATTTAAAGACTAAACGTAAAATATACTTTTTCCTATTTGAGTAAAAAGCTATACTCTGCAAAAATACAGGTAAGAACAAACAGTTAAAAAACATTTTGTGATATCCCCTGTATATTACATTTTAAAAACATTCAAAATATTTGACAAAAACACTTGTTTCACTTATGCAGAGATTTTCACAGTATCCATATTTAGTTATTTTCTGTAGGTATGCAATGAATTACCCAATTTGTTTAATCAATATATTTTGTTAGCATAACATTAATATTAATTAAATGTTCATTTACAAAAAATTGCATCCTTAACAGTTTAAAATCAAGGGCATTGAATACACTGAATATACTCTAGCTAAAGTCTTCTGCACAGCAGGATTCAGCATCCCTAGGAAGCTTCTATCAGACAAGCTCATATTAATAGAAAACATCCTCCAAGTCCCTTTAACACACTAGACAATTTCCACCAAAATAATAACTTTAACTGCAAAGCTTGGATGCCTTTGTTTTTCTCATAAACGGGAAGTTTCAACTGCTTCTATTTTTCTGCTGTATTAGCTTTGCTGAATTCTATATATGTTCTTCCAATCATGGCAGATAAAAGAGGAAAAAAAGAAGCCAATATACCAAATCTTTCCCATTTTTTTAAGTCTATAAATAATGTCAGAAGTAAAGGATCCGCTATACACTTGAGGGAGAAAAAAAAGAGAGAGAGAAAGAGACAGACAGACAGAATCAGAGTTCACATAAAGCAAATATTAAGTAAGATGGATACTGTAAGTTTATCCCCACGTTGGTTGAAGGATACCATAAGTAAAGGATTTTGAAAGATAGTCAATGCATGCACTGAATTCTGCAGCTGATTGTATCAATACTTCACCATTGAAACATTGTATTCTTCACTAGCTATGCAGTGAGCATTAAATTCTTCATTAGAAAGGTTTAAATCATCACAATTGATTTTAACCTGTGACAGAGAATAGAATTTCTCTTCCTGTTCTCTGTTCTGCCCTGTGGTTTAGTCCGCTTTTGTCTTAAAATCCTCTTGATGTGAAACAGCTGCCATCTTCAACCTGATTAACAGATAGGCAGGGCTACTTTATTGCGAGCATTAGCTTTACAGCACAAATCACATGGCTTCAAAGGGTCAGGGAAACATTCAGACTGCTCACTACGACTATGATTTCCAGCAATTCTGTACTTCTGAAAGGCAGCCTTTTCAATAGGACCCATCTCATAATCTGGAAGTAAGCTAATTCAGGGGACCACATTAGGTTAATTTCCACAGCGCTCTTTTTGATGGTACTGATAGTTTAAAAAGAAAGAAAAGAAAAAGAAAGGATTAAAACAATTAAATAAGAAGCAAAAATAACCTACCTCCCTCCCCCACCCAAACAAATGTTAGCTTTGTATGGTTATTAACTTATTTTTCATTCATTCATTCATTCACTCACTCATTCATTCATTCATTTAAAGGATCAACAATGAAAGTTACTGCAGTTCATCCTGATGTGCGATTTTATTTGTTCTGTTCACTAGTGCTTGAGCAAATTGCTAATACCTATTGGTGAAGAGTGAGGAAAGGCTCCTCTTTTACCCTTACCCATAAATTCTATGGATCAAACTACAGTGACCATATGGAGATAAGCATTAAGAGTAAATAAAATGCACATAGGTACCCTAGGGACTCCTATTCATGTTTGTGTAATCACTCTGCCAGATTAAAGGCTCCGTGTTGATTGCAAGTTTTAAACATAAACTTTGAAAAGTCCTAGTATCAGTCAACACCATACATTTCCCAGCGTTCTTACCTCTCACACTTAACAAGGCCTAAAATGCCCTCCTAGAGTTTTCTTTTTTTGTGTTTAGGAGATCTTTTTCTTTTTTTAATTCTGTAGTTCCCAATGCTTTAAAAAAGTCATTCTCAATAATATTAAATCTGTCTTCTGCATTTTTGAATCTCTGTATTTTGCCTCTTGTATACTAATTGTAGTCATTTCATCATTTCTCTTTCTATTTCATTTTCCTAAATCATCCCTCGAGTTTGGAATTTCTCTATAAGAAAGTAGAGATGATTAAATTGCTTCACCAATCTTAGTTCAAGGTTTAATCACTAATTTTTTATGAACTATTGAAATAAACCTCTAATTGGTTCCCCTTTCCCTAGATTCCAATCTATCCTTCATTCATGTTGCCAAAATTAATGTAGACATATGATCATGTAACTCCCCTGCCCAAAAAATTGTCCATGGCTCCCTATTGCCTACCAAGTTAAGCTCAAACCCCATTCTTGCTATCCAAAGCAGTTCTGCATATGGTACCACACTATCTTTTCTGATATCTCTCATTATTCCCCACTGGGCCCTCTGTGCCCCAGACTAACTAGCTACTGTTACTGTCATTGAAAATGGACTTTGCTCAATCTCCCATTCACTTACGGTATTCTTTGTGCCTGGAATGCCTTCTGCACCAATCTCTTTGCCTGTTGAATCCCAATCAATCTACTCTTTGAATCCCAGGTGAAATGCTACTTGCCCCTGAAGAATTTCTTATCCTCCTCCTCCTCTCCTGTTGTGTAGTAGTTCCTTTCAGACTTCACATAGTTGTTTGCTTTTTCTTCTTTTTTTAGTTGTTTTCCAAAGCTGCAATATATGTATCATGTATTTTGCATTGTTGATCTCTTTTTCAGTGTCCTTTTCTAGTATGTAAGCTAAATAGAGGCAAGCACTATCTCTTATCAAAATTTTATCTCTTCACCAGCATTTAGCACTGTGACCTACGTGTAGTAGATCTTTAATGATTTTTACAATGTATTTAAGTAACTTAATTAATTTCAGTAACTTCTTTAAATTGGAGGCTATTTCCATTTGGGTTCAATTATAATTCTGATCATATTAAAAGGACTTCTGATTGTCCCTCCCATTGAGATAGAGACAATGTCCTAGAATGAGTTACCAAAAAAACCACACACACACACACACACACACACACACACACACACACTCATTTGAGGTTCATAAGAAAGTACTAACATTGAATATAAGGAGGTTTTTTGTATGTTAAAATGTATTCTATTAGGATTACAAGTCTGGAAGGGACACTCCTAATATATAGCCTTCATGCCAGCATATAAATAAAGTATGTCAAACAGGCAAATACTTATGCTATGGCATAGCAATTGTTAGGTCAGAGGAAGGGGGCAAGGATAGGATGGAAAGTACTTCCCAAATATGGGCCAGTGGTCATATACCAGATGAGCATGGGCTGATTTTAACTTGCATTTTTTGCCTACATTTTACATCCTGCATAAATCACTGGATTGCTCCAAGAGCCCTGGTTTAGATAATGCCTGTCCCAGGAGAATACCTCTGGTCCAAAGCCACTATCAAGGTGGAGCTTATATGTAGCCTTGTTAATATTCTGTAGATCTGCTTTCTTCCTAAAATAAATCCAAGTAGCTGTAGGGGGAGTCTGGAAGGCCCAAACTAACAGGTCTGTTTCTGCTCTTAACCTTTAAGTACCTTTCTGGTATTTAGAACTCCTCGGAGATTTTGACACTGCACTGTCTCCCTAGAGGTGATTCCCTTTCTGAAAGCAGGTCCCTGGTGACTTTTCTGAATCTCCTGAAACTATTAATGTCCCCAAATCTATAATGTCATGGTGGGCATAGAATCTTCTAAACTTCATCTGAGAAGCTGGTCAGAAGTCTGACTCAGTGGCCTCATTAGCACCCAGCTCTAAAATGACATCCTGTGAGGTCCACAAAATAGCAAACCTCTGTAGGATTTTTCCTTGATTATTCAAAAATCCCTGGTCTTCAAAGCAAAGCATATTCCAGAAAAAACATTTCTTTCTTTTCAGGTAAAGCATCCACCTTGAATGAAAAAAAATTTAAATAAATAATTTAGAAGCCAAGTATTTTCTCTGGAGGTTCCTATCAAAGAATATACTTTTCCTGGGAAAAGAGAATAAGGGTAAAATAGAGTATACATAAGTCAAGTGTTTCAAAATCCACAAACATTTAAAATCTTGAAAAGGGAGAGTACGGACACAAGTAATTACTTTCCACAAGCCCATGCAAATAAATCCCTTTCATGCAAGAGCTTCATGCTTTGTAATAAAAGCAGTTCTAGGACTCACTCAATAAGATGAATGAGGCAAAAACTGACTGAAGAAAACTGCATTGTATCTTTTTATTACAAGACAAAAAAAGGATTTTAATATACTATGAATTATCCAAAATGCAAATATATGTAGAGACAGGAAAATATTAAGATTAATAAAGGAAAATTTATTATGACTGTTAACCAAGAGAAAATGGCTCAGATCCTCAAGTAATTAAGTGATACCCTAAAGGTCTGAATGAATTGATACACTGCCATAAGGACCATTTTATTCCAAATGCTCCTGTATAATTAGGTGGAGTAAAGGCACCATTGACCAGACCATGTTTAAAAAATCACAAACACTCCATTTGTGTCTCTGTCTTCTTTATTTATTAATAGCTATTGGATCAATGATGCCTAAGTTAACCATTTCTCAATTATCTTAATAATAACCACTTTATGAATGTTATTAAAAAGCTATAGTAAGGTGGAAAAATACATGAGATTTGGAGTCAGAGGGCTTGATATGAAATCTCAGGTCATTTTCTAGTGTGTGATTTCAGGCAAATCACTTCTCTTCTATGTATGTGTTCCCCAATCTATAAAATTGGGATAATGATATATGTACCACCTATGGTACCTAGAGGTACTACTGAAAGGATCAAATCAGACAATAGATTAAATGTTCTGTATAAAAGTTGGTTTTTATTGTACTCTAAAATGGCTAAAAATGTAGTCAAATTATTGTTCTCATCTACATAGCTTATTTATGTGACTACAGAAGGCAGGTTCTTAGTTTCTGTCCCTATTCATGATGGTTTCTGCTTTTAAAATCAGTTTTACCTGCTTTTGATTTCACTTATTTCTTTGATTTCTTTGTCTTCAGGATTTCTCTTCTTTCTTCCTTATCCTACCTTGCAGCGTCAATGCAATACCCACAGCAGCTGAGGCTGCTATGAATATGCTGGCGTAGTTCTGAATTGCAAAATATAAGACAGAACCAAAACACTTGTTCCAATGCCAGAAAGCGAAATTCATCATAGCAACGAATAAACCCATCATAGTAACCAAGAAGTCTATACACATTACCAATGCAGAGAGCACCACCATCGCCAAGCCTTCCCTCCATCAGGCCTCCCCACAAACCAGTTCCCTTAAGCAAAATCAATCCCTCTCTCACTCACGCTAGTTCCTCTGCCTGCTCTCTCTCCCAGCTCTGACTCCTCTGTCTTACTTCCTGCTCTACCCCTTCTTGCTCCACCCATTCAGTGAGCTCTTCCCACTACAGGCTCACGTGATTCAGACTTCCATGTGACTCACACTCATGTGACGCAGGCAGGCCACATGGGCCTATCAATGGATGGGAAGATCTTCCCATTGCATTAATAATACATACCTCTAGCACACCACAAGATTCCTCTCTCAGAGACCCTTAACCCTCAGTTGAGCTCATCTATTGTCATGGCTTTAACAATACTATCTCTGCTGATAACTCCTGAATCATTATCTCCCCCCTCCTGTTGTTTCTGTGAATACTCATAAGAATCACAGGAATTCAGAGTTGAACTTCACAAGTCAGTAAGTCTAGCTTGCAACCAGACAAAAATACAGTGGACAACATCTCTACTTCAAGAGAGGATCCACTACCTCCCAAGACAATCCATTCTTTGTTATTGTTGCTGAGTCATTTTTCAGTAGTGTCTTACTCCTTGTGACCCCATTTGGAGTTTTCTTAACAAAATTACTGGAATGGATTGCCATTTCCTTCTCCAGCTAATTTTACAGATGAGGAAGCTGAGGCAATCAGGATTAAGTGACTTGTCCAGGGTCACACAACTAGTAAGTGTCTGAGGTCATATTTGAACTCAGGTCTCCCTGACTCCAGGTCTGGTGATCTATCTACTGCACCACCTAGCTGCGCTGTCTGTAATGTAGTAGGCACATAATAAATGTTTGCCTTCCCACTTGCTACCCTCTGGCACCTCACTCTTTCCAAATTCCTTTTGTGTGTTGTCTTTCCAGATTAGATGATAAACTCACTGAGGGCAGGGAATGTCATTCTTCTCCTTATTTGCATTCCTAGCACTTAGCACTGTGCCTTGTACTTTGCTGTTTTTTGTTGTTTTTCATCCTTCCTCCTTTAAGAAGACCAATGACATCAAGAGGGTGATGTTTTGACTTGTACATGGATTGGATTTCAGTGAGGCAGAGCTGTGCAAAGTCATCAGCCTCAGCCTGTCCTCCAGAATCATCAAAGTCCGGTGGCAAGACAGAAGTCAAAATGACTGCTCATGTGCAGTTTGTCCTTCTTTCTTGAAGATGACCAACGATGACATCAGGAAGATGATATCTTGCAAATGAATTGGATTTGAAGCGGGGAGGGCTATGCAAAGTCACCAGCCTCACTTTCTCCTCCAGAACCATCTGAATCCAGTGGTCAGATACAGATCAGGACCACTGGAGATGACCCAGAATGCAGTGGGAGACCTCTGCTCTTTTAAGCTAAGTTCTTTCTGGGTCTCACTTTGAGTGAGGCAAAATGCCCATTCAGTGATTAGGCCTGTTTAAGAAGTGAGGCAAGGGATGACCCCTTTAGTTCAAAAAAAAAACTGGGGGGGAAGATCCTCAGGGTTACTGGCCAAAAGAGAGTTACTATTTACATTCACTCTGAGCCTGGAGTGCCCTAAAATAATCATTAAGCAGTGTTTGGGCAGGGACCTATTGTTGACCAGTCGATGAGAGCCAGAGTAAATTGGGTTTAAATCTTTAAGAAGGAAATCTAGCCACTACTTCCCAAAATAACATAGTAGGTGCTTAACAAATGTTTACTGAATTGAAGAAAAAGAAGACGGTACAAACTGGATTCAAGTTCCACCTAGTAATTCACTGGCTATTTGACCTTGGGCAAAGGGTCACACTTAACTTCCCGTTGCACCAAAGAAAAGCTCAGCCCATAAATGGCAGAACAATTGAAAATCTGTTTTGGCAAAGGGAGTTTCCACACTGGAAATATCCTATACCAATCATCTCACAGATGCGGTAAACAGCAAACAAAAAAACTAATCTCATCTCCTTCCCCCAAACTTCCCCTTTATAATTCCTAACGTATTTTCATGTTATTGTCATTCCATCTGTCTCTTTCTGTATTAAAAATGTAGAACTTTCTTTGAGTCCAAACTTTCTATGCTTTTCTCATTTTCGTATTAGCTCTGAAATCCTTTTGATTCTTCCTTTGAAATGTCTGTTGGATTAATTCAGTCTAGTTCATTTCCACAATACCACCCTACTCTAGGATTTCATCACCTTGATTGCATAACTAACTTTATAAAAAAGTCATTCTGTCCCTGGTAACAAGTACCTTGAAATCCACCCTACGCACTACTGCCAGGTATAAGCTTCACCAAATCACCACCTTAATCGAGAAATTCACATTCAATAACCTATTTCTCGCCCTGTTGTACAACAGGAAATAGGAGCTCCTCAACCTGTTAACCAAGGTACTCCATCCTGCCTTAACCCATTTTGTGAAACTTGTTCCAGACTTCTCAACTTTTAAGTGTTTTGCTTTGTTTTCTTCACACTGGGTCTTTGTTCACACCAATCCTTCACCTGGCATGTCTCATACTTATCTTATACAACTCTTTCTCCTTCCTATATCTGAAACACTATGGCAATCATAATTTATCTTGCAGATATTTAAGCACTTGATATAATATCATTGCATATGATTCTGTGTTATTCTCTAGTCACTTCATATTCATTTCATATTTGACATATCTTGACTTCATAGTCATATGCTGTATTGGGAATCAAGATAGGCTCTTAGCACTTATTCAGCCAAGTGCCCTTGAAGAGTTTGGCCTTTGTTTCCTTGATTAAATTAGGAGTCTTGGATGACCTCCTTGCCTCAAGGGAAAGCCTAGTTTACATGGATTTGAGTGACATGTTTGGGACCTCAGATGCTTTTAGACCATATGGGTTTAAGTTGCATTTTTGTGACGATCTTAGGTCATGTGGGTGAGTTGCATGTGTGACTCACCTTTGACCCTGAACAAGATATATAAAACCAGGGGCTGGCTTTCTTTCTTTGGAGCTCTCAGCTGCAGCAGGAATGGCGCATGACTCTAAGCCAGCTTTGTAGAGCTCCCTGCTGAATTCAGATGTTGATGGTTCCTTGGTAACTATGAATTGTATTTGGTCTGTTTATAACTGTATGTTTGTAATTTGTTTGTATTTGCTCTGAAGTTCAGGGTGCTGACTTTTCCCCCTGAGCTGACTGAATAACATTTGTATGTTGGATTAAAGTAAGATTGTTAACCCCTTAACGTTGCTTTCCTTAGTAAAGCAGATCAAAAGAAGCTGGGCCTGCAGCATTCTGTGTGCTGGTTGTTGTTGGTTTTACACAGCCACAGTAGCTGTGAGCTGAATTGTTGAAACATATGCCCAATGCTTTCATTGTTTCCTCAAGCCTAGGACCACATTTTATACATGTTTGTACCAATTCTTTTACACATAAATATGGAATTTTAAAAGGGTCTTATAGTGACTGGTAAATAGCAAAGAATAAGTAACATGAATTATGTTGAAACGATTAGCAAAAAAAAGTAAAAAAATGCTGTTGAATCGTAGCAATATCACATAATATGTACTAAGTAATGAAACTAATACCAATCAAATTTCAATTGACTTTCTTTTTAAAAATAAAAAAATATTAAAAATTGAAAAAACTTTTAAGAAAGACCTCACAAACTGCAAAGCCAAATGGCTCATATTGAAGACCTAGAAAAGAATCAAAAGAATATCATTTTAAACATAAACTACTCAGCCTCGAAACTGCATCCACAGTGCTCTACAAGGCCTTTGGGCCACCATTTAAAACAAAATACAGTATTGATGAATGGGCCAATATTGATAGTATTTTTTTAAATCTAACTTTCCAGAACTGTTGATTTTTTTTTCTCAGCCAAGGAAAAAGACAAAGTTTATTAAGAATTCATCATAATGGGTTGTCTTAAGAAATCCCACCTTTTGTGATGCTTGTTTTCACAAGCAGGCCAGATTCAACCTACTGAGCTAGATTGAATCTGAGCCCATGTTAATTTTTAAGGGGGAAAAAGTCCCAGGTGATTTAATAAAAAGTGCCATAGAACAGAATTTTGCTGAATATTCCTTGTAACATAAGGAATAAACTTTAAAAGACACATTCACATTAAGATTTTCTTTTCAATAAATTTTCTTCCACTATCATCATCTAAGTCAAATCTGAATTCAGCATGAGCATTCAAGAAGACCAAAGTTTTCAATACAACGAAGCACTGCGGCCTTTCTCCTGTCCCTTCCCACACACTCATGTTTTCGTCTCCTGCTTTCTTGAGACTACAAGGAGTATCCGTGTGGCAAACTTTGGAGGCTCGTGGAGCTTTGGTATATTGATACACAGCAAAGCAAATGGACACCAATAGGTCCTTACCTGTGACTGGAAGAAATAATCTTTTTCCCCCTTCTTTAGCCTCACTGTTGACCAAGGTTATTCCCTTTATCATGTGCAGATTTTATTGAGTGATGGCAAGTGAGATGAATAGAAGCAAATAATGACAGTGCTGCAGTGATGAAATGAGAGACAGAGGTCGTCCAGGTTTTATACTGAACAAATTGAGTCACATCCACTCCTCATCTATTATTTAGGGGTGATTGGGCAGGCTTGGCTTCTATAGATTTGATAATCATTCAGATGTCCATATTTAATATGTAACATAAATTTCTCATTTGGATGTCGATGGCTTGTCACTGCAGAACAACAATGCATAAAAGGACCTATAATGTATGGATTCTCAGAAATATTTGACATAAATAAATATGTAAAAGGGAGATAATAAAATCTGCTTCTGTCTGCCTGCCAGCTAGCCTTCATGTCAGACTGGACAGCCCCATCTAATACTGTGATTTTATGCAGCTGTATCCTATGAATATTGGCCTGCACACTGGAGATTAAAGCACAGCAGATGTTTCTCTGCAGGCTAACAAATATATCACCCCTGATAACGAATGACAAATGTTGTTCCATATTGTGTCAGACAAAACCAGGGCTCTTGTAAAACAAGTGTTACAGCTGGAATAGGATATTTTAACACAGTTACCTAAGGAGTAGACAAACAGACAGCCGCTTGCCTGAAAGGTAGCTGAATACCAAGCTGTAGTCCCCAAGTCGTCCCTAGCCCAGCAGTACAGAGGAGGAGCTCAAGAAAGCTTGTTATTAAGAGCAAGGCATCTGCAAGAAGTCATCCCAATTTTCCTAGGATCACACATGTGAGTTTGCAGAGTTTCCCATCATCCACTAATGATGTCATTTCTAGTAGATCTGGGTAGGCACAGACAGAAAAAGGGTCAAGGCTGTTGGTGAGGAGAGAAGATGTGAAGACAGGGACTAATGTATGATCAGAATTGCTAATCATCGTATCTACTCTGACAACCTTGATGGCAACCTAGCTGGACTGACAAGGGACTCCAAGTTAAATGTCATTTGAATGAGATGAAACAAAATATACTGCTCTTGTTTGTTTTATGAAATATTGCACAAGCTTTAGTGAATTGTGTGGTTACTTCTCGTTTTTGGGGGTCATTTTCTTCAAACACATGTTAGTGATACGGTAATGTCATGTCCTCTACAGCTGGCTTTGGCCGAGGTGAGCTAATATTAATTTGTCCCTCTTTGCCCATTTGTTTAATAATCCAGAGCCTCCCTCCTTCTTCCAAAAATAAATTCTGTTCTTTAACCTTCACAGAAGACAGGGTACCAAACCACTCAGCAGTAATGCAGCTTGACATTATATTTTTATTCTTACCTCCTAAGAATCATAGCTGCTTAACGTAAGTTAGAGATAGACAAAAGGCATATGAAATGTTACTGCCTACCTCTATCTTTTGAACTGTCCATTGAGTAAGTAAATATACCTTTTGCTGCCAGGAGAAACACAGCAACTTTCAGACACTTTCCTACCTGTTAATGAACTTTGCAAACCCCACTCTTGAACCAAGACTTTGCTTTCCAGTTAACGGTGTTTTCCCCAAGCAATTTTATACAATGAGACGGTAACAGTTGTTTGTCTGATAAAGCACGTACTATTTAGAACACAGATGTTTGATTATTATTTATTTCACTCCAAAGCCCACTAATTCAGTCCCAAATGATCTTTTCCCCCCTTTTGCTTAAATTTAATCTGGAATGTATGTTGTTGGTAAGTGACAGATAGTTTAATTATTAATAGGACCCTGCCATGCAATACACCATAGATTTAAAGTCATCTGGGGCCAAACCTCTATCACTTTTTTCCTTCCTTATGCTATTGGGATTCTTTGATGAATACAAAGATAATTATAAAACTCATTACAAATATGCATGTATTATGTCCTTTTCTCAACATTTGTGCTTGCCTGTGATTTTATAAAGTACCATTCAAATTACTAAGTGGAGAAGAATCAAGTAGATCTTTAGCATGACTTCCTTGATGGTATAGCTTACTATATTTGCACTAAATAGATCCATTGTTGGGGGAAATGGAGAGCATTAAAGAATATTGAAGTGTTTCCCCCATAGTAAAAAAAAAGAGGGGGGAGAGAAGAATTTTCCCTATTACCTCTGTGGTGCCTAAATGATAGCTCTACTACCATGACCTATCCCTGGAAAAGTGGCAATAATTGGGCACAAAATTTATGCAAAAGAGGGAAAGTAAGGATGCCAAGGACATTATTGAAGAGAATTTAGAATCCTAAAGCAGTGAATTGACTTGCAGTTAGTAGTTAGTTCAAATAGAGCCCACTAAAAATAGGAGAAAAGCCACAAGTTTGATTCCCTTGGAAATCAGCTTCAGTCTTTTCCATGATCATAGGATGTTCCCTGAACCAGAGCAAGAAATCACATTCATGTACCTACATACACATATGCACACACAGATATATATATATATATATATATTGATATATATATTTGCATTCAAAAAGTAAAGAGCAAGAAAGTCTTTAAAAGACAGTTTAACCTCATCAAAATTACTAGAACACCACTAACACACCTAATGGGTGTGCCATTATAAGTGTGCCGCTTTAATATATGAGAAATATATATGAGACTATATAATGAAAATAATAAATGAGAAAGTTAGTGAGTGTGCCAATGATGGAAAGAGTAGGAGAACCTGATTTCAAATGCTAAGTTTTCTACTGACTACATGTATGATCTTGGGCAAGGCCCTTCACTCCTTTGGGCATCAGTTTCCCCATTTTGAAAATGAGAGGGTTAGAATAGATGACTGCTAATGTCCCATCTAAGTTTGTCATCCTGAGCCTCTGAAACCATCCAAAAATGAAATCGACCATTCAAGGAGTAAGGAGAGTGGTGAGTTCCACATTTTAGCCTTCATTGGGAGGGAGGGTAGTGAGCCTGTGATTTCATTGTTGTGGGAGCTCCGGCTCTGGAAATTTCCACCAACAATTCAGATTAGTAATCTATCTTTAATTGATATTTTAGTATTTTAGTAGGTTGCCTGAGGCAATGAGAGGCTGATATATCTAGGCTCACATAACCAAAAAGTGTCAGAAGAGGGACTTGAACCCAAATTTGCCTGACTCCAAGGGCAGTACACTCTCCAGCACATCACATCACTAGGCTGCTAACTCAAGCCTTGACTTATACCACCTCCCTCAGCCTCCTCTTCCTTCTGATTGGAGGGCTACAGGGTGGAATACCAAACTCCACCCAATGCTTTCCTTTATGGTACGCAGACACTGGACTTTTTGGCTCATTCTATTCTACATCTGCTGCTTTGTATGGTTTCAACTCTACAGAGCAAGATGCCCCTGGTATCCTCCACCTTCTGCTTTCTTTATTTCTTTTATAGGTTGTCACTACCAATAAGATTGCAAGTTCTTTGAGGACAAGGACCATCTTTCTTTTTATTAATTGTATCCCTAGGATTTAGCATGGTGCCTAGCTAATAATAAGCACTTAATAACTGCACATTGGATTGGATTGGATTGGGTAAAATAATAGATATCTATGGGAAGTCATGGACTTCTGGAATGAGCAAGTGTAGATCAGTTGCAGTCTGCATTATAAGACACTCCAAAAAGATGAGACCATAGATACACTGTAGTATTTGAGTATTCATCAGTGCAGGAACCTCTGCCATGTGATTCCTCCATGTTTCATGAGTTTCTAGGGTCAAACAATTATAATTTCCTAGGCTCATCCTCAAATTACAGACAGAGAGTTCATCACTAGGCCAGTATTGATACTATTGATGGCTATGTATGACCTACGAGATAAAACATACTTCTTGCACTGGAGACCTTAGCATCACGTCCATGCCATAATGAAGAACTGATGTAGGACTTTAGTAAACAAAAATGTGTGTGTGTATCTATCTATCTATCTATCTATCTATCTATCTATCTATATTTATGTATGTATATATATAAAACAAGTTTTATATTAGTATATTTAAAACATAGCTAATATGTCAAATTGTAAAAGTTTTAATATCTTTTATATTGAATATATCTCTTGACAATTGAGAAACTTTGAAGTACTGGTTAAAAGAATTGGCCTCAGAGTCAGGAAGGCTTGGGTTCATATCCCACCTGACACATACCGGTTGAGTGGTTCTAGGCAAGTCATTTAAACTCTAATTACCACAGACAATTCTTTTTATAAAATTTATTTGGTATTTTATTTTTCCCCAGTTACCTGTAGAAACAATTTTAACATTTATTTTTATAACATTGAGTTCCAAATTCTCTCCCTTCCTTTCTCCCCAATGCCCCTCATAGAGAAGGCAAGCAATTCAATATAGGTTATACATGTATAGTCATGAAGAACACTTCCATGATAGTCAGATTGTGAAAGAAAACATAGACAAAAACTCAAGAAAAATAAAATTTAAAAAAGTATGCTTCAGTCTTCCTTCATCACCATCAGTTCTTTGTCTGGGGATGGACAGCATTTTTTATCATAAATCCTTCAGAGTTGTCTTGGATCGTTGTATTGATGAGAATAGCTAAGTGATTCAATATTGCTGTTACTTTGTACACAGTACATTTCACTTTGCATCTGCTCATGTAAGTCTTTCTAGGTTTTTCTGAGAGCATCCTGCTCATCATTTCCTATAGTACAATAGTATTCCATCATGATCACATACCACAATTTGTTCAGCCATTCTCCAATTGATGGGCATCCCCTCAGTTTCTAATTTTTTGCCCCCAGAAAAGAGCTGCTATAAATATTTTTGTGCATATGGGTCCTTTTCCTCTTTTTTTTTCTCTTTTGGGAAAAAGACATATCAGTGGTATTACTATCTCAAAGATTATGTATGTTTTAAAGCCCTTTGGGCATAGTTCCAAATTGTTCTACCGAATGGTTGAATTAGTTCACAACTTCAACAACAGTACATTAATGTCTCATTTGTCCCACATCTCCTCCAACATTTATCATTTACCTTTGCTGTTCTATTAACCAATCTAATAAGTATGAGGTAGTACCTTAGAATTGTTTTAATTTGCATTTCTCTAATCTATTGTGAGTTAGAGTATTTTTCCATATCGCTACAGATAGCTTTGAATGCTTCATCTGAAACTGGTCATATCTTTTGTTCATTTAACAATTGGGAAATAGCTCTTATTTTTTATATGTTTGATATGTTTTTATATGTTTATATGTTTGAGAAATGAGGCCTTTATCAGAGAAACTTTCTTCAAATTTTTTCAGTTACTATGGCTAACTGTTATTTCTCTCCATCCTATTCCTCCCAGCATTTATTCTATTTTCTCCCTCTTTTCACCCTGACCACCTTTTCCCCAGTCTCCTCTCCCTTTTATCACTCCTCCCCACTTCTCTCATCTCCTTGCCCCCTACTTTCCTGTAGGGTAAGACAGATTTGTATTCCCAATTCAGTGTGCCTATTATTCCCTCTTTGAGCCATTTCTGATGAGAGCAAGGTTTACTCTCTTTACTCTCTCCCCCTCATTTGCCTCCTCTTCCCCTCCACTGTAAAAGCTTTTTCTTGCCTCTTTTATGTGAGATTATTTACCCCATTCTATTTCTCCCTTTCTCTTTCTCCCAGTACATTCCTTTCTCACTCCTTAATTTTATTTTTTTAGATAACATTCGTTTATATTCAACTCATACCTGTGCCTTCTGTCTATATACTCCTTCTAACTACCATAAAAATGAGAAAGGTTTTATAAATTAACAAATATCATCTCCCCATGTAGGAATGTAAACAGTTTAACTTAAATAAGCCCCTTATGATTTCTCTTTCCTGTTTTTTTAATGTTTCTGTTTCTTTTATGTTCTTTTTCTGTCCTTTCCTATTACTTTTTATGCTCCTCTTGGGTCTTGTATTTGAAAGCCAAATTTTGAATTCATCCCAGTGACTGAGCCACAGCAGAGGACTCAGCAGCCTTCCCCTTGAGTCTCCTCACTTCCCAACTCTCCATCCCACCCCCCACCCCCCACCTTCTCCTGCCACTGCCTTCCGCAGGCAGTTTCCACTGAGGAAAAGGACTGAGGATTATATCCATATAAGAATTCAACACAGAAAAGGCAGGAAGACCCTCACTACTGTCCAGGGGATTGCTGATGATTACAATAAAAAGAAACTAGTGAAGTCATTCAAGAAGAAATTTGCTTACAATGGTACTGTAACTAAGCATCCAGAATATGGAGAAGTAATTCAGCTACAGGGTGACCAGTATAAGAACATATGACAGCTTTTTGTGGAGATTGGACTGGCTAAGGTTGACTAGCTGAATGTTCATGGGTTTTAAGTGCTTGTGGCTCACTGAAGCTTAAGTGAGAATTTCCTTGCAATGAGTAGAAAAATTTCCTTCTGTCCCTTGTCACAAGTTTAAAAACCTCAAAGCTTGTATAATGTAACCATTTTGGGTCCACTGTTTAACTCGAACTAGTGTTACTCATCCATGCAATAAACTGAAAAGAGCCACGCTGTCTAGTCTTGCAGCCCCTCGTTTAAACAGAGATAAAGCCTGGCAGTGCCCAGCCCGAAATGCAAATAATCTAATGTTTCACTCAAATCAAAGCCGTAGTAGCATCTGAGACCATGTCTGTCCAGAGACTCCTGGGTGCTCCCTCTTCAGAGCTCCCTGTCCATTTAAGGGAACATTACTACCCTCTGAGCTGCCCTTGATGATACTCAGAAGAGTAAGTTAAGGCCACCACCACCCAGTCCAGTTATACCACCAAGATAAAGAGTTAGCCTTTGGTAGCAGAACAGGAATTCCCCTGGTTACTTGCACCACCTGACCAGGGAGGAGTTTCATTTTGAGGCAATGGCAGGACATTTTCTTTCTTACATCACACCAAAGTCCAGTGTTGTCTGACCAGACTTTTTTTTTGAGTAGTAATAATCCCCTACCTCTGAGGGAATGCAAAATGGAGAAAACACCAAACTGTGAGGCCAACTTTACCCAAATTAAACTTTTGACAAGGGAATAAATTTTGAATTAATGTATCAAAATAGTCAATGTAGTAACTGAGGAGCTGGCAATTTACTAGCAACAGCTGCCCAATGCCACATATAGTAGCAGACTGGTTTGGTTTTGGTTTCTTTTTACTTAGTTTATATGTTACATAATGTATTTAAACTCAAAATAAAATTGGCTTGCAGAAAAAAAATATTTTATTCAGCTCTGGTCTTTGGATCTGGAATCCTTCAAAGTCCTCTATTTTGCTGAATATCTTTTCTTATCCTGAAGGATTATATTCAGTTTTGCTGGGTAGGTGATTGTTGGTTGTAATCCTAGCTCCCTTGCCCTCCAGAATATCATATTCTAACTTCTCTGATCCTTTAATGTAGAAGCTGCTAAATATTGTGTTATCCTTATTGTGGCTGCATGATACTTGAATTATTTCTTTCTGTCTGCTTGCAATATTTTCTCCTTGACCAAGTCTGGAGATGGCAATAATATTCCTGGGAGTTTTCCTTTTGGGATCTCTTTAGGGAGGTGATTGGTGGATTCTCTCAATTTCTATTTCACCCTCTGGTTCCAGAATACCAGGGCTGTTTTCCTCGATAATTTCTTGAAAGATGGTGTCCAGGTTCTTTTTTTGATCATGGCTTTCAGGGAGTCCAATAATATTTAAAATTATCTCTCCTGGATCTATTTTCCAGGTCAGTGGTTTTTCCAATGAGATATTTCACATTGTCTTGATTTTGTTTTATAATTTCTTGATTTCTCATAGAATCATTAGTTTCCATTTGCTCCATACCAATTTTTAAGGAATGTTTTCATCAGTGAGCTTTTGGGCCTCCTTTTTCATTTGGCCAGTTCTGCTTTTTAAGGCATTTTTCTCCTCATTGGCTTTCCATTTGGCCTATCACATTTTTAAAGATATTTTTTTCTTCCAGTTTTTTTCATGTCTCCTTTACCAAGCTGCTGATTTGTTTTTCATGATTTTCTTGCATCATTCTCATTTCTCTTCCCAAACTTTCCTCTACTTCTCTTCCTTGATTTTCAAAATCCTTTTTGAGATCTTTCATAGCCTAAGAATAATTCATGTTTTTCTTACAGGCTTTGGATGTAGAAGTTTTGATTTTGTTGTCTTCTGAGTACATGTTTTCGTCCTCTTTGTCACCATAGTATCTTTCTAAAGTCTGAGGTTTTTTTTTTCCTGTTGTTTGCTCATTTTCCCAGTCTATTATTTGACTTTTTAACTTTTTATAAGATTGGGCTCTGCTTCCAGGGTAGAGGGCAAACTGTCCTAATCTTCAGGGGTTTTATGCAGTTGTTCTCAGAGATACTTATAGGGACTTGTAAGTTTTCAGTTCTTTCACGGTGGTATTATCTAAGGAGAGGTGTTTACTACTCTCCTGGCCTGTGATCTGGTCTGTGAGTGACCACAAGCACTCTTTTCTGCCCTGGAACTATGAGGAGTGGCTCCCTTCTACCATGGCCACAAGCACTGCTATGCTAGTGCTCCTCTTTGCCCTAGGACTGACATTCAGGACTGTGACGGAGATCCAAATATGGACAAAGCAACAGAGTCCTGCCTCAATGCTAGCAAAAAGACCCCTGTAAGCTCCTTCTGACCAGTTTTTCAATCCACTTACTGTCTGTGGGCTGAGAGATACAGAATCAACTACTGCCCCTTCCACTGCCACTGCTGATTCAGTGGCTCCCAAGGCCTGCTCCTGATTGGCAATGGCCAGGGCTATGCTGGCATGGCCTGCACTGGACTGGGCTCCACTCTCAACCTGGTGCAACAGACCTTTCCTGTTGACCTTCTGAGTTGTCTGTAGTTGAGAGGTCTGAAAGCCACCACTGCTACCAGTGATTCAGTTACCCTAAAGCTTGCTCTGGGTCTGCTTGGGTCCAGTCTCTACTGGCACAACCTGTGCTGGAAAGTGCTTCTCCCTCACACCAGTGCAACAGACCTTTCCTGCCAACCTTCCAAGTTGTCTTGGGCTGGAAATTTATTTTACTCTGTCCTTTTGTGGGCTGTGCTGCTCTAGAATTTGTTTAGAGTCATTTCAAAGGTTTTTGAAGTGATTCAAGGGATAGCTCAGGTGAGTCCCTGCCTTTACCCCACCATCTTGGCTCTGCCCCCACCACAGGCAATTCTTTAAGAATATAAATTGAATAAGAGTTGACAGTTCTAGAGGGAACATCTTCACAGGGAGCTCCCTACATCAGTGGAATCACAGGCATGGACAAGATGGGGGCATGACAGAGAAGGGAGAGGAGGAGGAAAAAGAAGGAGAGAAAGGGGGAAGTAAGGGAGGGAAGGAGGGAGGGACACATACAGACAGAGACAAAGAGACAGAGACAGACAAGAGACAGAGACAGACACATAGACACAGAGACAGCCACAGAGAGAAAAAGAGATAAAAGTGGGGGTATGTGGGTAGAAGAATAGCAAATCTATATATTTCCAAAGGTAGTCAGGCAAAATGAATTTAAATTGTGGATCGAACATTAATTACTAATAATTTTGACTGTATAAAGTGAAAAAATAATTTTTATCAATGTTGCTCTTTCCTTTTTTTAATAAAATCTCAAATTAAATAGGGATATATATGTATATGTATATATAAATATATATAATATGGAGAGAGAGATGGAAAGAGAAATCCTATTGAAGGAGAGATAAGAAGGATAAGGATGCTGCTGAGACAGCGACTTGAACAAGAGGCAGATCACCCAGCTCCATATACCTATTCTAGAAAAACCCTGAAGTTCACACAAGACTGAATAAATATCAAGAAATTCAGTGAAAAACTAATATAAGTGACCTTTTCTATCCCAGAACTACATAAAAAAGTCAGCCAGAGGTCTATAGGCAACAGGAAAAGTCTCTAGCAAAGCAAGCACCAGCACAACCAGAGATGGGACACAAAAAAAGTAAAGGTGGGTACCTTATCAGTGCTAGGCAGTAGCATTGGGCTACAGCCTGATGGGTGTGGACCTTATACAACTAAAGCATTCTCAGACAAAGATACCCCAGGCTCAGGGGCTCTGAAGTTCTAACACTCCTAAAAGTGCCAAAGATGTTCAATAACGATGAGGAGGAGGAGGACAGATAACATTTATATAGGACATACACACAGTACAATTATTATCTTATCTGATCCTCACAACAACCCTAGAAAGTAATGACTACTATTAATCCCATTTTACAGATGAGAAAACTAAGGCACACTGAGGTGAAGTGACTTGCCCAGGGTCACACAACTATTAAATGTCTCAGGATAAATTTGACCTCAGTTCTTCCTGACTAAAGCCCTAGCACTTTATCCATACCACCTAACTGCTCAAATAAGATTCAGTGGAAGATCCCGGGTTGGGGTGAGTGTTTAACTGTAGCAAGTGGAGGTCATCACAAGAGTTCAAGAAGTACAGGGAAAAGCCAAGCATGGCAGATGGCTAGATATGTGGCAAAGTCTAGCTCAATACAAAGCCCCAATTCATGAACTAAAGCTGGAGTGATGAATAATTCAAAAGAAACACCAACCAGTATTAAAAATATATATATTGCAAAGGTAGAGATGTTCAAAAAGAAAGAGTAACTTCATATGAACTTTAAGTAGAAACTCAAAGGAAAAAGTGGATTTTACACAAGCACTATATGAATACTTGAAAGAAAAAGAAAGAAGAGATAAAAAATGAAATAAAAAGAACTAAAGTAAAGAATTAGAAGAATAAAGAACTTCAAAGAGAAAGTAGTAAATCTTACCCAGGATATGGACTCCCTGAAAACTAGAATAAAAGAAAAAAAAACAGCATCCATGAGATCAAAAAAATTGAAAACTAAGCTTTTATTTATATATATATGTATGTATATATATATATACATATATACATACATACCCCCATATATATATGTGTGTGTGTGTGTGTGTGTGTGTGTGTCTGTCTGTCTGTCTGTCTGTCTGTCTATCTATCCAGCCCTGAAAAACAATAAGAGATCATATAACTTGAAAAACATAATTAATCGTTTTTCAAGAAAGCAATAGCAAGTTGCGCAGAGCAGATTTGCAGTTTCATGTGCAATCCTCTTTTTATATTGTACTATATTATGGAAATGCTTGTTTTATTTCATAATTTTTTTCAGAAAGTAATCACAAATGAATATTGTCCAGCTCTATTAGAACCAGTGAGCAAAGCAAAGGGAAAGAATTCAATTATCACCTCTGGAAAAGAAACCCCAAAGGGAAAAGTATCAAGAATTTCAGCATCACCATTTGGAGCTCCCATGTAAAAAAAAAAGAAAAGAATGCTGTAAACATCCACAAAGAAGTTCAATTACTCAGGAACCAGAATCACAAAAGACCTGGAAACTTAAAAAAAAAAGTAGACATCTGGAAATACAATTACATGGACTTCCAAAAGGCAAAAGATATTGGTTTACAATCAAGAATATCTTAACCAGCAAACTTACATATAGTACTGGAGGAAAAAAATCAATCTTGGAATAGAGGCCTTTTAAGCATTTCTGATGAAAAGACCAGAGCCAAGAAGGAATTTTGTAATACAGATACAAGAATACAGAGAACCCAAGAAGGATAAATTTATTTTATCAATTGGGAACCTGAGGGACTGAGAGGAGGTGTTACCTTCTACATTATTTTATTTATAGATATAAAATATTTACTTTTTGTTGGACAAAAACATTATAAAGTAAAACAACTCTGAAAGACTAAAGGACTCTGATGAGCACAGTGACCAATTATATCTCCAGAGGATTCATGATGATGAAGCATGCTTTATACATTGTGGCAGAAGTGATGGACACAGTGTGCAAAGACATCCATTTTTTATACAGCTACTGTGTGAATTCATTTTCGTTGACTATGCTTCTCTGGTATAAGAGTTTTCATTCTCTCTGTCACTTGTCTCTGTTTCTCTCTTGCAATTTTTAATTGGAGGGGGTGCCTTTAGGGTGGGGGGGATGGTTAGCAATAATGATACCAAAGACAAAAGAGGAGCATTGTCCCATTTTTAAAAGTGAACAAAAGATAATAAAAGTTGAGTTTAGAAAGAAGCATACATAGTTCCGTAGTTTAGGAAGTAATGAACAGAATTTATTATATAATAAAAATGGCATGAAATAGAGTTTCATGGTTTCATCAATAATTCTCTTTTGTGTTCTGCTATGTATATATGTTTATGTTGTTTGTGGTTAAATTCAGATTACTTAAAAAAACAGAAGGAAAATGGACTAATTTAAGGACACTGGGATCCCATAAGTCCTTGGCATCCTTTTGCGCATCTACATGAGAATATAGAAAATGGAGATTAACGGTAGGAGAGCATTGGCAGGGGAGGTAGGAGAGGATAATAAGATAATTCAAGCCCACTTTGCTGCGATTCAGGAGAACCCTAGCTAGAGAGCCCCAAAAGAACTACGTGGCAAGGGCCCCAGACTTGGAATTGGATGTCCTGGAGCTTGAGCTTACCTCAGATACTTACGAGCTGTGTGACCATGGGGAAGACATTTAACTTCTTTCTGCCTCACTCCTCATCTGTGGAATGGGGGTAATAGTAGCATCTACCTCACAGGATCGTTTTATCAAATGAGGTACCGTAAGTAAACATACTTTCAAATTTGGAAGTGGTATATAAATATTAGTCTAAAGAGGGGCAGCTGGATAAAGCTCAGGATTTGGAATCAGGAAAACTTACCTTCTTGAGTTCAAATCTGTCATCAGACACTTACTAACTGTGTGGCCCTGGACAAGTCACCTAACCGTTTGCCTCAGTTTCTTTGTCTGTAAAATGAGCTGGAGAAGGAAATGGCAAATCACTCCAGTACCTCTGCCAAGAAAACCCCAAATAGGGTCACCAAGAGTTGGACACAACTGAAACAACAGAACAACAACAAAAGTAGCAATAGAAGTAATCATAATTGTAGTCATACTACTACTAGCGGTAGTAATCACTGTTATGTTAGGAGGAAAAGACCAGAAGGGGAGGAGAGAGGGAGTGAGTGAGAGGGACTCTTTATATACGTCTAGCTAATGAAGAATAAAATAAAATTCTAGGCAATACCCTTCTAAAAGTTAAAGGATTACTCATTATTATGATGACTAATTTTAAGAATAGGTCTTTCTATTTTGCTAGATTGGAAGTACAAGGGTAATGCGACCACAGATTGGCTTGGAAGCTTTGTTGTTGTTTTATTCAGTTGTGTCCAACTCTTAGTGAATCCATGAAGTTCTTGTATCCTCCACTGTCTCTTGAAGTCTGTTCAAGCTCATGTTTTCTGTTTCCATGACATTATCTATCTCTCCACACTTTGCCATCCACTTCTCCTTTTGCCTTCCATCTTTCCCAACATCAGAGTCTTTTCCAATGAATTCTGTCTTCTCATTATGCCGCCAAAATATTTAAGCTTTGACTACATTTCTGACCTAGCTTGCCACTATGACCCCTTTTTAGGCAGCCTAGTTACTCCAGTGACAGACGTAGGACGCCAAATGGGCTTCAGTCCGGCTGTGTAGCTCAGAACTCCCAAGCTTGAGATCCACCACTTTTAGCTTCCCAGGTAGCGGGGATTACAGACATGTACCACTATGCTGTAAGGTGTCATTAGATCACAAAAAAAGAATATAATACTCTTTAATAAGTCAAGATCTCTGTCACTGTGGCAGGAATATTTTGGAGGTAGAGCACCAGGGAGATTATCACATTTCCATTTTTGTTGTTTGTTGATGTGTTAATCTTGCTGAGTGAGAGAAAAATATAAGAATGTAGGAACATATGATATGGAATGATAGAGAGTAAGGGAACACAGTATTATACTGGAGAAGATAACAAATTTGAAGAAAAAGAATATCATTGATTACTACAAATAAGTAATTAAATAAGTTTATATTCAACAAAAAGCCTCTCTCTGACTTATATGCTCCAAAGGTCAGATGTATTTTCTTTTTTCTGTGGGAGTGCTTTGTGCAATATCTGAAAAGCAAGCTGCAGTATCCCTTTGAAAAAATGGAATGGTGTTAACATAATAATTAAACAAACTGACTAATGGGGGTAAGAAAAGCACAGGCATCTCAAAGCTTTCCCTAAATCCACTCAGCTGGAAGAATGACCCCCTGGGTTCCAAAACCGTAGATTTCCAGTCTAAGAAAATGTCTATATATTGTTTTTAAAGTAGAGAAAGAAATTACATGCTTAGTTTCCATTGGCTCCTGAAGCAGCATACATCCAGCTTCTATACTCCACATAGACTCAGTAGGTATGTTCTGATAGGTTAATTGTTTCTGCAACCAGTGGTACAACTGAATACATTTTTGCTACTGCCATTCATCTTTCTAACTCCACTGGCAAAAAAAAATAAAATAAAGTAAAAAAAAAATTAAATGTCCTTTACTGATGGGTCTCTTTCAATCAAGTAGCTGGTAATAAAAATGTGGCTAAATACCAAAAAAATCCCAACAATGATGCCACTTCAACTACTAGACTGATGTTATACAAATGCAGAAATTTCCTCAAAATTTTATGGATGGGATAAAAGAAAAGACTCAAATATGCTAGGATGTCTTCCTTGAGAAAAACAGTGTTTTATCATGGTGATTTTTTCAAGGGTAAAGGTGTAATAATATAATAAATATTAAAAGCAGGAGGAGAAGCATGGCATAATACATAACTGGTTTCTGAAGCTCTGGGTTTAAATTTCCCATCTAACATATACTGGACAAGTCACTCAAACTTTTAGGGCCCCAGGCAACTTACTAAGGTTATAAATTGCAAAGTAGGTGATAATTTGCATTAAGAAGAGGAGTTTCCTAATTAGGGTCATCTACCTATAGCTGGAAGTCCATCTACCCCAAACCATCATCTTGCAAATGATATAACTGAGGATAGGTGGTTAAGTAACTTCTCCATGATCCCATAGATAGTAAGCATCAAAGGCAGGATTTGAATCCAGATCTTCTAACTCTATAGTAATCCCCCCCACCCATAATGCTGCCTATTCCTAACCCAGCGTAAACATGAATGAATTCCATTGCAGGGGGACTCACCTCACAGGTATTTCATTAGGTGTCTATCTACGGGCAAGCTCTGACTAGGAGGATTCTGGAGAACTTAGCATGTATACTGAAAGGATCAGAGATCTTGAGTTGGAAGGGGCCTTAGAGGTCACTGAGTCCAACTTTTTCATTGTACAGATGAAGAAACTTAGGCCCAAGGAGGTTGTGATGTGAACAAAGTAACAAAAGTAGTAAGTGTCAGACCTGGGATTTGAACCCAGGTTTTCTGACCTCAGTGCCAATGTCCTTACTACTGAATCACTCTGTGCTATATTTAAAGGCCACAAAAGTTGTCATGTATGTAGGCAGCTTTGGATGAAATCATTCAGAACATTACTCAAAAATCTTTATTAGCATTAGCTTTCCCCAAGGAGGAGAAAGATGACTTTTAGGTCATTCAAAACCTGCCACGATATTTGGAACATTTTCCCACACCATACACATCTACTCACTGCTACATTTTCTCAAGTAGGCTTCATCCCAGAGGGACAGCTACAGGACATGGAACTCACAAGACAGGAAGAGTCCCACCAGAAAAGAAAACTGAACATTCTTTGAATGCAGCCACTGAGATAAGAATGAAGGCAGAACAAAATATCAAGATTTTAGTTTATCCTTAGGTTAGGTCTAGTTATTTTAACATCATCAACTATCAGAAAGATAGAAACCTAGTATAATAGAATTTACTAAATCCAATTTCTCTTCATCAGTATCACTTTATGTCAATTTGATCGTAAGAAACATTTTTTAAAACTTTAATTGAGAGCCAGTCTTTTGAATGTTGTACATAAAATTCTTAAAACTCACTAAATGCTTGGTATACAAGATACATAGATAGCTACATAGATATTTATGCCACTCCTCCCGAAGTATATGTGGTCAAAGATATGAACAAAGAATAATTACAAAGTATTCACAACCACATGAAAGAACATCCAAATAACTAATAATAAGAGAAATACAAATCAAAACAAATCTAAGATTTCATCTCATACCCTGCAAATTGACAAAGATGACAGTCAATGTTGGAGGGATGATAGACACAGTCATACATTATGGATGGAGCTATGAAATGGTATAACCATTAGGTAAGCAATTTGGAATTATTCAAAATAAAATTACTCAAAGGTCCATACCTTTTGAACCACAGACTCCATTACTGGCTTATACCCCAGGAAGCTATTGATAAGAAGAAAGTACTCATATACACCAATATATTTCTCTCTCTCTCTCTCTCTCTCTCTCTCTCTCTCTCTCTCTCTCTGTGTGTGTGTCTGTGTGTGTGTGTGTAGTTAGCACTTTTTGTGATAGCAAATAATTGGGGAAAACATAGTTGCCCATCAATCAGGAAATGGCTAAACAAATTATGGTACTTGAAAGCAATGGAATATTACTGTATTAGAAGAAATGATGGATGTGATGAATATAGAGAAGTACGGAAAGGTCTACATCATGAACTGATGTAGAGTCAAGAAAGCAGAGCCAAGAAAATAACAGGCACATTAACTGTAACAGTGGAAATGGAAAGAGCAACCACACACCAAAAAAGAAAAAATCAAAAATGAATGTAATAAAATTATAAAGATCAAGCATGACTCAAATGAAAAGATTAAGAGAGGACATCCCCAAGGTAGGAGGGCCACAAGTGTTTCACATTGCACATGTTTTTGGAATTTTTCAATGTATTGGTTGATTATTCTGTCTTTTTTCTCTTCTCTTTTGTCCTTTAAATACAATTTGTGACTTGAGATGGCTCTCTGAGAGTAGTTAAGGGTAGGATACTGGGGGAAATTATGACGATATTAAAAACAAAAGGCAACAATACAAACATTTTTAAAAACTCCACAAATGCATCCATAAGCTAATGTGATAGAGCCATTACTGTCATAGCTGAAATGTTGATGAAGAGTGCTGCATTTTGACTCAAAAATCATGGGTTCACATTCTAACTCTTATCTTTACTATCTGTGCAACTCAGCATAATACTTAATTTTAGTTGGTTTCAGGTAACTCCCTAGACATTTTCTACTCCTACGGCAGGACTTCTCCATACTGATGAAATCACAACTCCTTTGAATTTTCTCATATGGATGAAGCATATTAAAACAGATGACGGAGTATTTCTAGGCAATATTTGCAGCAGCCAACACATCAAAGTGCTATTCTTTTAGTAAAATTGGTATTCTCTTCACTGATGCAGATTGCAACTCCTCTGTTACAGCACATAGTTTTTGTAATGTTTTCCATTGAAAATAATTTTATCTTCCGATGTTTAATCAGCTGCTGAGAAAATTCAAACTTGTATCAGGTGTTCCTTAGATGACAGACTTGCACAAAGGCTGAGCCCATATTCAAAGCCTTTCTCACTTGTAAGCAACTGACAGAGCATTTGCTATGAGATTTAGCCTTTAGGAAATCCAGCAGTACTTGCACAGCACAAATGGGCATCAGAGTAAGACTTCAGTGGAGGACCTAAAAAATAAGCTAATTTTGGTCTTATTTCCAGATAACCTAAACAATCCTCTTCCTGGGTGAATTTTATTTTCTTCACCTAATTACTAGTACACCCCATGGCCACTGCCTACTCAAACCCAAACCTCAGTGCCAGGGGACTCGGTCTCTGACTGAAGGGCTACTGTGGCAGCTTTCATTCCTTCAAATAGTACAAATTGTGATAGAAAATCTCAGAACTGTTCCTAAAAGCCCCAGGACTTTGTACTAAAATCCTCCAAGTCGTCTTACCCTTGGAAGCTTTACTGCACTTAAAACGAATGAATAAAGCTTTTTATGAATTCAAGAAATGGAAATTATACCTTCCCTCCCCAACTGTTCTTTCCTTAATGTGGCCTTTAAATATGGAGTCTCAATAGGGGTATGCATACTCTGTAAACATTTGGAAATCCTTCATTCATCCAATTCAGATACTAAAGATCCACATCTACCTAACAAACTATTACAAAGGCAATTTTATTTTTCTTGCCATCATATAAACATAACTAGCATAACATCATGCCTATGCAATTAAAGCTATTTTCTGTGAAATTAAAACACAGATTTACTACCCTAAGATTTTTCCATTAAAATATTCTAAGAATTGCAGAATGTTACATATTTTAAGAGCCATTTCATTACATACAGTACACATTCCTGAAATGATTCGTTCTTTCAATCATGACATTCTGAGGACAGACTCCTTTTCTTCTTTTCTTTTCCCTTCTCCTATTTCTCTTCATTAGATAATATTAATTTGATAGCCACATAACTTTCCTTATCATCCCTTCTGTATATGTGTACACCTCCACCTACTGACTACAGGGATAGTTCTACCAAGGGATGTATTAACTCATATTTACAGAATGGCTGAATTCCATTCAAATGAAAACAATCAGATCGTGATTAGTAAATCTTCTTTTCTTTGGTGAAAGGGGACAATTGGAATTAAACCTTTAAAGGAAGAAGTTGAGGAAAACTGAACATACAATGAATTCTCAGAGGAAAGACGTTATATGGTTAGTATTGTTTAAATTATATCCCCTCAAAATATTATAATAAATTAATTATGAAACAGCCTCTACTTCTTTTAAAAAAGCAAATAAACCACCAAGAGATTCAAGGATGATAATAACAATCTTTTCCCACAGAAGCCCTGTTAGGGAGGCTATGGTACTCAATTTCTTATTTTATTGATATTGGGTATTCCTAATGAGGAAACACCTTCTACCAAAGCAAATAGGTAACTGCTTTGTAATTCATAGTCCCAGGGAGTTCCCTAAAATTGAAGTCATTGAAAGTTCAATGACTTCAAAAGCCCAGAAATATATAGACACCATTTGCCAGAAGTGGGTCTTCAACTTAGGTCTTCCTGGCTTCAAGGTCAATTTTCTGTCCACTATACCATAGCTTCCTTTACTTAGGGAGGTGGCGTAAGTATAACTACTTGCTTTGTAGGTCAAGAAACAGACTCAGAGAGTTAAATGGTGTGCCCATCATCATATGAGTATACTTGAGCACACAATAAGTGCTCAAGTCAGTATGTGAATTTCAGAAGTTGAGTTTATTTCTATTTCCACTCTACCATATTGCCCATGGGTTCAGGATCTTATGTAGAAGAAAAATTAAAAATGAATAACAAATGTTATTAAGCAAATAAATTCTTTGTCTGAAGACCTGACAGCTATTGAGTATTGACAGGTACTAAATTGTCACAGTGCCACAATATCTGAAACCATCGAGAACTATTCCATTAATATTTATTTCTTTAACTTCTAGTCTCCATATCATCAGTGATGGCAAATTGAATACCACAAAAATCTAATAACTCTTAAGTGACTAACTTCAATCTAGTGGCTTTGCCAATCCTCTAAAAGTTTTTAATTGATTATTCTTTTGATAAAGGGCTGCTTTCAAGGAGTTTCACCTTCCTACTATACCTCCCTTATTGTGATCATGTAGAGTTCAAATCCCTATATTGGGGGGCAAGATAGTACTGATGATATTTGCAACCAAGAATGAGGCTGATGAAATTCTACCATTATTCCTGTGTCAAAGGAATGGGACTACTGAACTACTAGCTTACTGAAAAATGAAAGGTTTTTTTTCTTTTTATTTACTGATCATTTTGAATCTCCCTTTCTTTTTGAGATTAAGGAACAATAATACCCTTGAGATTAGCACCATCATTCAGTGTCTTTAACCCTACAGTTGCATAGACATGAGTCATGATCTACAATCCTTAGGCTAGGTATGGAAAAATGTCAAATGGTTCTCTCTCTCTCTCTCTCTCTCTCTCTCTCTCTCTCTCTCTCTCTCTCTCTCTCTCTCTCCTTCTCTCTCTCTCTCTCTCCATATGTGTGTATGTATATATATATATATATATATATAACATATCTGTATATATATTTGTATATATATACAAACACATATATATGATATTTCACATGCATGGGAAGCACTGTTTATGTGTAGGCTATATAAACTATGGAATGTATGCATTTGGGAACCTTAAAGGTAAAAACCCTAGATGCAAAGACTGCCTAATAAAGATTCTGGATGTAGCCTTTTGTTGGAGTATTTAATAAATATGAAGCAACAACAGAGTTGTAACCAACAGTAATATTACCAACTAAAAAGCCTTCTAATCATCTGATGGCTGAAATGAATGGAAGCAATTGCCAAACTGATCTGCATTTTCTTCCAGTTTTTTTAACATTGTTATTTAAAATTTTGAGTTCCAAATTCTATCCCTTCCTCCCCCCCATCCTTCCCCTCCCCACTCCCTGAGAAGGTAAGCAGTTATAGGTTATACATTTGTAATTATGTAAAACATTTCCATATTAGTCATTTCACACAAGAAGACTCAAATAAAAGAAAAAATAAGAAAGAAAGTGAAAAATAGCATGCTTCAGTCTATATTCAATCCATATCAGTTTTTCCTCTGGAGGCAGATAGCATGCTTCATCATTAGTCCTTTGGGATTGTCTTAGATCATTGTATTGCTGAGAATAGCTAAGTCATTCACAGTTCTTCATCAAACAATATTGCTCTCACTGTGTACAATGTTCTCCTGGTTCTGTTTACTTCACTGTGCATCAGGTCACGTAAGTCTTTCTAGGTTTTTCTGAAATCATCCTGCTTGTCATTTCTTACAGCACAATAATATTACATTACAATCATATACCATAGCTTTTTCTTAACCAGTCTTTTCTTAAGAACTCAGTTATAATAGTCAGAAATATTTGCACACTGGTCATGCTTGCTCAACTCTGTTGTCATGACATGATAAGAGAACATGTAAAGATGTGAGCATAATGACATGAAAAAGAAAACATGCTGCTTTTAATTATAGAAAGAAAGAAAACGAATGGTGACAGAGACAATTATGTGAAATTTGCCATTCTTCTTCATGTGGTAGATTTGGTGGATTTTGGTGGATTTCAGCTCATGTGGCTTCATTGTTGCTGTTGCTTATCTTTCATTCTAGCAGAGGACCATGACATGTGGCTTTGCAGCTGTTGAATGAACAAAGTAATTATTAAGCACATATTGTGACAGTCCCTTGGTTAAGTGCTGTTAATACTAAAAACAAACAGGCAATTCAGTCCCTTCCCTCATGGAGTTTGCATTCTAATTGGGGAAGATTAACTAATATAAAGGAGCCAGGGATAGAAAGGGAGTGGGGAAGGTATGCCTGTCCTGATTTTGCCACTGGACTTTAATGACTCTGGAAAAGAGAGAGAGGCTGAGGACTTTGAGCACCTCTGCCTCCATTAAATGGAATTACCCACGAGTCAAGACATCACTCCATAATGTCATTTCTCTTCTTCAAAAATGAAAGACGAACAACCACAACAACAAGTGAAATCAATTGAAAACTCATTTATCAGAGCCCAGAATTTCAAGAGCTGAGTTCCAGATCCCTGGAATTTTGTTTGTGATGGGCTTATATAAATACCAAAAAACATAGGAAAGCATTAGAAACTGGAAAGTTTTATTATTCACTCAATCATCTTTTGACGGTTGAGTGTGTTTTAGATGCTTGTTTTTAAATCAGAATGTGGGCTCTGAGAGGGCATAGAGGAACCCTTTTTGGCTATATCTTAGCTCTTAGCAGAGTATCTAGCATATTGTAAGCATTTAATAAATGCTACTGACTGATTAAATGAATAAAATACATGACTGTCTATCATGAGACTGTCAAAAATCTATATAAGAAGAACAAATTTCTAAGTGCATGTTTTTCACAGAGACCTGACCAAGGAACTATGAACCTTTAATTCCTGCCCTCCCTCCCTTCCCAAAAGTTCTCTTATAAAACAAGGTTGAAATATTTGAATCATTTATTAAATGCATTTGATATTTTTCATCATTTTACTCTCTATGTCTTTAATTCTTTAGATTGTAAAGTACCTTTACTTTTCACTTGATTAAGACAACCTCTAAATAAAGTCTTTCCTTTGAATTAGTGTTGTACTGGATTACTTAACACAGGGTGTATGAACTTTTAAATATATACATATATATATATATATATAAAACACTACTAATTATTATTTCAATATAATTATTTTCTTTGTGATCCAATTTATTTTATTTAAAACTTTTAAACACAGTTTTTTCAGGAGGAATCTATAGGCTTCATCAGATTGACACAGGCATCCATGAGACAAAAAAGGTTAAGGATGTCAGGTATAAAGAATGCTAGACTTGGAATCCTATATATAAGCTGGAGTTTCAGCTCTGTCATTTACTATTTGACCTCAGATATGCTAGTTCACCTTTTTGGGCCTTAGCTTCCTTTTCTGTTAAATTAGGGCATTAGATTAGCTTATTGCTAAGGCACCTTCTAGTGTTAGCTCAAATAGTCTGTGATTCCTAATACTTTTCTTGGTGTATTTGCTTTGCTTTCCGTTGTTGCTGGAGATCACTCCACTCACTCCCCTAAACCAGAGCTTTAAAAGGGGAAAGTGAGTAGAAAATCCCTAAAGACAGGTATATATTTGTGAGTCTAATCCTTTCCTTTCCTTTTTTTTCCACCTGAGACTCTTTTAAGTCAACAAGCATTTGATTCCTGATTGGATAGCTCCTCCCAAAACATCTAGTTAAAGAGAATGCCCAGGCAAGGCAACTCTTTATTTCTAGCCACCCCTTTCTTTTTATGCATTATACTCCACTATTAGGATATAAACCCCTCGCAGCAGTGATTGCCTTTTATTTTGCTTGTATTTATATTCCCAACTCTCAGCACAATGCCTAATACCTAATAAGTGATTGAAAATTATTTATTGACTGACTTATATTAATTAAGAACTTAGTATGGTCTAGGCACTTTGATAAGTGCTAGGGAAACAAAGAAGGGATACAATATAGTACCTGTTCTCAAGGAGCTACCTAATGGGGGAGATGGTATGCAAACAACTAGATATAAACAAGTTATAAACAGTATTAATTGGAGATAATCTCAAAGGGAAGACAGGAAGATCAAGGAGGACCTGGAAAAACTTTGAAGAAAATGGGACTTTAATTGAGACTTAATGGAAACCAGGGAAGCCAGAAAGTAGAGATAAGGAGTTTGAGGCATAGATTTGTTTCTCATAAATAAAATCAATAAGACTATAAATATAATAATCATAAATGTCAATATGCAAAAAAGTTTCTTTTAATTAATTTTATAATTTAGAATAGAACCGAATCAAAACTAATTGAATAGTTTAATTTGGGTAATTTTCTGAGAAGATAAGGAGAGAAACTATCAGTTTGAGATTAGACAGCTATACTATTTCCTGTAGCTACAGAATTTCTCTATGTTTAACTTCTTTGTATTAGAGGCTCATTCATATAAAAGACAATTTTTACTTTTATTAACAATAATTTTTCAAATTTAGTGCTTGGCTTATGAAGATCTCTATATGACTTGCTGTCATGTCAGTGACTTCTCAGCCTACTCAGGCTGTCTTCATCAATCATATTTATATTTCATATGCAATAGTAGACATTGTGGCAGGGAGAGCGGAAAGCTGTCTTGGAGTAAGAACAACCAATGTTCAAGTCTTGCCTTTGATGTGTACCAGCTGAAATGAGCCAGGGCATATCCGTAAGCCTCTTACTGTTGCCAGACAGGTCCCTAAGACTGAAGATCTACATTGGTAAAAGGAGTTCCATGACTTGAATTTCCCTACATCACTGGTCTGTACTAAACTCCATATCCCTCTATTTAACCTCTCCTATGCCATATTTTAAACTGCATTAGAGGCCTGGACATACATGTCTTTTCCTTCTTAGTTTTTAATCTCCTTGGGGGCTTTTTATCCTTTTATCACTAGCGCCTGGTACTGAGTTTTTCATACTTAACATGTTTGTTAAATTGAACTGAATCACATCATCTAAAAAAAAGACTATTAATTTCATTTGAAATATTAAGTTCACAGTGAACTGTGATATTTTCTCCTATGTCTTATGATAGTTGCTCTTCTTAAAAGTGATAAAAAGATGCTATTTAAAATTAAAATATGGGGAAATCTAAAATCCAATTAAAAATAAAATCTGTAAAATTATCTGTTTTAATTTTATGTGGTTGGACAATGGTGATATAATCTGAATCTCTCCAAATGTGGGCAGAAGAGGTGGGATATAAGAGAAAATTTATGTTCATGGCAGGAAAGAGGCAGGAAGGAGAATGAGTGTTTTCTTTTCTATGACTAGAGAAGTCTCTTGCCTCCAAAACAGTATCAACCTAGGATTAATTCTGTTTTCTAGAGCTGCAGTACAGTATAGGGGAAAGAGTGTCAGATGACTTGGGTTCAGGTCCTAGATCCAACTGCATGGCTCTGGAAAAAACACTGAGCCTCAGCTTTTTTATCCCTAAAATTGACATAATACTAGCACTCTCTGCCTCACACGGTCATTGCAAGGAAACTATTTTGTAAACTTTTAAAGTATCCCATAGATGGGAGGAATTAACTAGAGTGATGACAGTGGACAAGTCACTTAATTTCTCTATGTCCCAATTTTCTTAACTATAAAATGTGGAATGTGTCTTGAAAAGCACAGAATAGATGTGAGTTACTATGTATTCATTACCTTAATGCCAACAAAATTTTATATGGAAAAATGAAAAGTTCAGGTAAATTAAATTATTCAATGTAGCACATGCAAAATAACTTGTTTGACTGAGCCAATGGCCATTTCAGTAAAAACAAAACCAAACTAATAGTGTTTTTAGAGACATACACACAAATTTCCTGAAGGGGAAAGAAAGAAATTAGCAGAAAGGTGGCAGAGTCATCCATCACCTCATGAAACATCCCCCGCCCCCGCTTTTTTTTGGCTCTTGTGATTCCAAGAATTTTGGAAAGGGAAATATTCTAACTCTGCTGGCCTTAGACTCTTATCTCTGAGTGTATATCTGAACCACATCTTCCAGATGTTCCAGATATATAGCTTTCTATAGCTCTAAGATGATTTTTGTGTTGAGAAACTTCTATTTTCTTTCAGAAGAACTCAACGTCATGACATTCCTACTTTTTCATTAGAAAAAAGCATAGAATCAGAGCTGGAGTACACTTTAGTGGCTCTCAAGTTCAATCTCCTCCTTTTGGAAATAAGAAAACTAGCTCCACAAAGATTAAGGAACTTCCTCTGCCTCCTGGTTAACAGGTAGAAGAGACAGAATTCAAACTCAAGTTCTTGGTTAGTTCTTCCTAAGAACTACCTGAAATGGAAACATTGATGACTGGCTATAACAGTTGCATAAAAATAAATTAGTTGCAATAACGATGGTAAAGGAAGCTTACTGGAAACTAGAAGGTATCATAGTGCACATCCATGTCTTTCTTTGCATCATACATTAGAATGCTATACTTCAGGATCACAATTTAGAAGTTTAAAATTCTTTTTATGGTAGGTAGGAACTATAAGGTAAATTTTTCTTTGTTCTTCCATTTTTAATTAGTAGAAGAAATAGATATTTCTCCTTATTACTGAAAGTAAACAACTTTCTGACTATTCTGTTGCTGCAAAACTGCAAGTGGATTAAATGCGTTTTAAAAAATGATAGTGAAAAATAAATTAGTTAAGCTGACTGATTGCCTGTTGTAGAAAATATGATTTAGAATTTATAAAAAAATGTTTTTACCCAATTGTTATTGGGCACAACCCAACTTAGAATTCTTAGCAAAACGCTCCTCTGAAAGGCTTACATAAACATATGAAATAGGAGTATGAAAAGTTATTTTTCAAACAGAATAGAACACAGCATACTCTACCCTACCTTACACTACGGTATCTTACCCTGTTGCACTATATCATATCATGACGTGATAGGATACAAGACAGCCACAGCATTGGCACAGCATTATAATATAATGTGATATAATAACATAACATAATTTTGTGTTATGGAACAGCATAACATGACAATACAAGACCATGTAATATAATGAAGCATAATATTACATGATATGATATAATGCACCCCACATGACATAATGTAACACAATCAACCTACTATTACATAAAATTACATAATATAATATAAAATTATAATTTAATCCAATGTAATATGAGTCATGTCATGAAATAGGATGACGGGTTCAAGTGCAGCCTTTTTGCTCAGTGGCTGCGAAACTCTGATCAAGTCAATCTCTCAGTGTCTCAGACAACTCTTTTAAGGCTCTGAAATGCAGAGGAGTAGAGGGAGTTTTCTCAACAATTCTCAGGTCCAGACTAATATAGATATTTAGAGGGATAGATAAATAGATATACAGATACATAGCAATAGATGAAGATAATACATATATGAGATTACATAATCTGGGCAATTTATTCTCAGGCATGTTTTAAAAGCAAATTTCACAATTTCCTTTTTTTTTTAATTGGTTAAACTTGTACTTGAATACTCGCCTTAAGGCTTTTATTTTCTTAATAGTTCTTTTCTCAATTTCTTCTGAGCCACCCACAGTCAATGACCTAAATCCTAAACTAAAGTGCTTTTTTCTTTATATATAAAGATGATACAACTGGCCTAATATCTTTGAAGTGTGTGAGGTTTTCTCCAATCTGGGTACTGAGCTTCTGCTGAACCATCCACACTCTCAGGGTCAATGTACTTAGAGATCAAAAGCACACCTCTGCAGCGTGTGATGGCTGGAGAGCTTTTTTCCCCCTTTCTCTTCATGAAGAAAAGTGGCTAGTCTAGAGATCAGAGTCTTCACCTTGATATCGTTGCCATCATGCTCTAATAACCTCGAAAAGCCAGAATTCTTTGGCAGAGAGCAGGGTTATACACACAGATAAAGGAGTATATATGTATGATGTGTGGTAAGAAGGGCTCAAAGAATTCAGAGCAAGTTAACAACAGTGTATGAAATACAAAACTATTATGGAAAAAGCTGCGGTTGTAATTAGGTGACAAAATCTGACTTAGGTACTTTCAGATAATGTCACTTATTATAGAGTCTTGGAAAACATTCAGCCAAAACTTTCTCATACCTTGGTCCATAAGTGGATGTTCCTAGTGGGAAACGTTTGTTTCAGTGGATACCCAATAGCTGCATAGAGAACTCTTTATCAAGTGCTGTGGTTTAGAAAGAGAAGTTCCTGTTGAGATGGGGCATGTAGGCAAACTATTTTTAAATCCTGATAATGTGTAAATTTGGGTCTTACTTAAATAGAAAACAATTCTCAATAATATAAAACATTGACCTAGATTCCACTAAAAAAAAATTAGCAAGGAATCAGTGACAGCTCTTTGCCAGCATGCTTCAATGTAACTAGCTTAGGAGTAAACTCAAAAAAAAATAACTTTTTCCCCTAAGATAGAAAGCTCATCACTGCTCCCCCTTCCTGTACTCCCCCATATGCATCCCTACTGAATCCTAATAATGTGATGAGAACTTGCAGACAACCTCTGATTTCCAATAGCTTCCCTCCCTCCCACTCAAATAATTAAGATGATCACTGTATCCTGCCTGGCCCTCTCCCCTCCCCCGTTTTCGGTCAAATCATCTTGGCACAAGCCGCACAAACAAACTTTGTTAACAGCTTTAAACTTGGAAGGCCCGCTTTTTAAATATTTGCCGCTACATAATTGAAACAGCTGTTTTAATGAGATACCTACTGTCATCATTTTACCCTGGCTGAGCTGGGTGACAACAAAGCAGTAATAACGAATTCAATAATAATTAACTCGGGTCATCTGCTCATCTGTCACGGCCCATCAGCTTTAGGGAGAAAAATCCCAGTGAACTTCTCTCTTTTGTGAGCTTTCCAAAACTCTGCAATAAAATGCTTAGAGAGGACTCTAGGTAGCCCTTCAAAAGTTCTAAGCAAACTGGTAAGTAGGTTAATTAAATTTTATGCATGTTTAAATGCTAATGATTACATTCCTAACATTACAGTGTAATCTGTTATGGAATGATGTCATGCAAGCAGTGGTTTTTAGTACCTAAACACATTTCCATCCTGATGTGGAGAGCGGCTCTGGATCATTTATCGGAGGGCAGGAAGTTGACAGCGGGTTTGGAAAGCCAGGTTTTCCATTCAGGTCCCTTAACTTGTCTGATGAATGCTAAGCAGGGAAGTTACAGAAAACAACTGGTAGAAACCCAGCAGCAAGCTCCTTTGGAGCTATGCTTCAAAATTCACACTCTTCATCCGCAGAAGTAAAAGAATAGAATTTTTCCCCCTTTTTAAAAAGCAGTTCGCATAAAGTAGCAAAAGCAAGCTAATTTTCTTTTTTGATTGATATTTCAAAATATCAGAAGCATTTTCCCCCACTATGTCTCCACAAAACTGATTGTTTTTTGGAGCTACACAGGAATACTCCTATTTTTTTCCCCTGTGAAAATGTCAACTCTGGGCTGCGAAATGCTTCCTGTTTCTATATGGGAAATAAGGGAAAACTATTATAATTTCTGACTTCCTTGCTTCTCCTTTCACTTATGGAGAGTTCATTCTTACTACTTTGTTCACATCTAGAATAATCATGTGAAACTGTAAAACAGAGGGAATTACCCCAGTGATACAGGCCAACCTCCCCTATATTCTATCCTCCTCTGAGTTCCCACACATGCTCACATATTTTTTTACATCAATTATACGAATATTTTAGTCAAAAGAAACTGGAACCTCTATTAGCTGGATAACTGCCTCAATTCAACTTTCCCCTCCTTCTAGGACAGTTTTGCCCTAAACTTCTTCTCCTTTCTCCCATGGACCACTTGTTCTATAACCTGAGGGGAAACTGTATTTCTATCTCTTCAGTTTCCTTTCTTCCTTTGCTCCCCTCCCGCCAAATACAGTCAATAAAACTTCACATAATCTAACAAAAACACTAGAAAAAGTCTATACTTATATAATGTCACTGAGTTCCTAAAAGGTTGTTGGTACATAGAGTATAATAATATTGATTATGGTAATCAATCTAAATCATGAAATGCATAGTAGGTAGCCTTTGTTATGTAACTTTGGGAAGAACATGTTCTTAGGGGGTCATAAGGTTAGGAGGCCACATTTTCTCTTCTGTGAGCAGCATGCTTTTCCCTACCACTTTACGATGTCATAGGAAACTACAGCCAGTAACAGCAATGATATTTTCTGATGGCAAAAGGGATATTTTAAGAGTTGCTAAATTGGCAAATCTTTGCCAATATCTCAGCATTATTGTTGGCTGCAAAAGAGAGTTCACAAAGCAAAACTGGAAATGTCACATAGCCCAACTCTGTTGTGAAAAATCTTGATTCATAATGCAGTCACCCTCAAATTAAGTGTTATTGTGATGCTGTTAAAAAAAATAAACCAGTCAGCTCAAGCCTTCTGTGCATGGGATTTAAACAATGATATTTAAGACAGACAGCCCCAGCAGAGTAAAGGGATGGAGAATTCCCTACACCCTAGTAAATAACCTACCCTTTCCCCATTGCTCTTCTGGCTGATACCCCAAAAGGACCTTTAAAGTACCCCTTCTATTCCAATGAATATCACAGTGGGAATGGAGCAGTAAACTCAGGCACACACCTTGCACCAGGGTTGTGGTGGTTAACACTGTCTGCTGACTTCATCGGCATTTTGAGGTTGTTCAGAAGAAAAAATAGTTTTAAATTTCAACAGTAGCCTTGAATCAGTGTGCGAGTTACTTGGTGCATAAACTGAGGGATGTTTGGTTTATTTCAGCTGTACACGTGGGCAGCTTTACTGGTCCCATGTAACTTAATCTGTGATCTGACTGAACTCAACCCAATAGTTATTGATCTAAGACTGGAACAGATGGTGCAATGGAAAGCATCAAGCCATCAGTTATCAGGAGCTGCAAAAGCACGTATGATTCCAATGACCAGGTAACCTCCAAACCACTTGCTTCTTTTGGACACCCACATACATACACTCTGTTTTAATTATTTGTCCTCTTGGGGATTGACAATAATGTTGGTTTTCTTCCCCATGGACTCTAAACTCTGTGAGATTAATCACTGTGTGTTTGGAATCTTTGTTGCTTGTCAGTGAACCTAGAACAATGCTACATGTCTCAGGGTGAGTGTTTAATATGAGTTGTTGACGGGCTTCCAGTGAGCCATTTATCTGTCTACTCAAAGTGAATCTTTGATGATGAGGATGAGGATGAGGAAACGCTGCAGATAGCTATATAGCTTAGGTCCCAAAGTTTGCTACTGGGAGGATTGATTTTTCTTTTCTTCTTATCCATGGGAAACATCCAGATTGTATATCTCTGTTGATACAATTCACTGGCTAATTGCTCCAATACAATTATCAATACATAGAGGACATGTTTTCATAAACCAAGTCTTCACAATCTAAGCAAAGTGAAACTGTGAAAGGAACAATTTGAAGATGGTAGTAATGGTGGAAGAAACAACCCAGATAATTATATGAATACTTTATTTAGTGTAGCTCTGAAGAACTTGCCATTATGAGTCTATTATTAGTTAATTTATTTCAATCAATCAACAAGCATTTTTTAAATTTAAATTTCCATGGTGTGCCAGATATTGTGCTAGGTGGTAGGAATACAAATTTAAGAAAAGAAATATTTCCTTACTTCAATAAGCTTGGTGGGGGGAAGAAGAAGACATTAAAAGCAAGATGAGTACACGCAAAGTAAATGCAAGTAATTTGGCAGCCAGCATACCATATAAGATGTCCCCAAAGTCTTAGTGTACTTTTAAATTTACCTTGAAGAGTTTTATGTTTAATAAGCCTAAAACTGCACTAGATGTTTGGTAAACCCTTTATAAATATCAGTTCTTATGGTTGTTACTTCCTGAATGAATTTTTGTTGGCACAACCTCAAAATTATTGAAATAGCTTTATGTGTAATTTACTGAAAATGTCATCTTTTATCTATTTGGTATATATCTTATATCTTGTATGTAACTAGTTATTTATCTGATATTTTCCCCCATTAGAATGTACTGTCTGTGGGAGAAGTATTTTTGCTCTTCTTTGTACCCCTAGTGCTTAGCATAGTGCCTGGAACATAGTAAGGGTTTAATATATATTTGTTGAGAGATTTACTGAAAACATGCTCACAACTGTAAAATGGACCATAACAGATTTACAAAGTATCCTAAACAGCAAGCATAATATAAAAATATTACCATTTCCTTTGCAAAACAAAAAAAGAGGAAGAGAATTAATAGAAATTCTTGGAGCACATGAGAAATAGGTTAAAAAAATCAATGTATATACCTTAATTAAAAAAATACTTTATTGCCAGAAAATGGTAACCATCCTCTGAACCTTCATCAAGTCATGATATTTTTGCGGGTGGATGGTCTTGCCTCACTGACTGATCAGGGATGTGGTTGCTGAAGATTGGGGTGGCTGTGGCAGTTTCTTGGAAAAAGCAGGTATCAATTAATTGAGCAATAATTAAAGGCTGATGACTAGTACACATTAGATCCATTAAACATAACTAGAAGTGGTTTTACTGTAGAAGAACCCCCTGAAACAGAAAAGATGCAAGAGCGAAATTAAGAAAGCTCACCCTAAAGAACATCAGCATGAACTCAACCACCCCCCAAAAAATGTGGATTAACTTCAAACAAATGCATGTCAAGTACTATTGTTTATAGAACTGGATGAACTTGTGGTGGTAATTCAAGACTAGGCACTGATGTATTGGGGAATCTGTTTTATATGCAGATTTCCTCTAATGATGTATCACCACATGGAGATGCTGGGGATCCTGCCCCTTTCTTCCATGACAGCACTGATGACACATAATGGAAATGCCTTGGAGAGACTTTGGAGCACACACACGCATTCTGTAACTGCTTCCAATCAGCTAATCACATGGGGAAGAGAAAGGTTTATGAATGGCTGAGGAGGCATTCAAAAGTTCTGTCAGCTTTAACCACTGGCTCCTTACCTCAGCATTCTCAGAGAAGTTTGAAGATTCATTCACTCTTGGCAACTAGAAGTAAAAGAAACAGAAGGTAGGTGGGGAAGAGGGGAAAAAGCATTTACAAAGCACCTACTATGGCACTATGCCAAGCATTTTTCAAATAATATCTCATTTGGTCCTCCCAACAATTCTGGGGGGGTAGGTACTAAAATTATTAGAGTTGAGGAACCTGAAGAGGCTAAGTGATTTGCCCAGGTTCACACGGCTAGTAAGTATCTAGGGCTGGATTTGAGTGCAGGTCTTCCTGACTCCATGTTTAGCTCCCTAGCCATTGTACCACTTAGATGCCTCTTATGGAGCCTGGAATAGAACCTCCAGCTTTGTGAGTTCAAAAGTTGTGAAGGGCTCCTTGGAATCCCAGTTTTCTAGAGTTTTACCCTAGAACCCCTGAGGGTGAGATATAGCCAGCCTGGCTCAGGAAGAGTGAGCCTCAGCACACACATTCTATCTAGAGCCCCCTGTATAGCTTAGTATTCTGTCTTTGGTAGGTGTTGTGACCCCCAGATCCATGACTCTGAAACAAACTTAGTGATTTAGAAATACAGCTGTGGTATTTACTGGACAACAGATGTGCAGACTATCAACAAATACAAACATGAAGCTTTTCCTTCTTGGTAAGACCTTTCAGGGCTTTTGCATCCCTAGCTCAATGTAACCTTTATAATAAAATGAAGCAACAGATTAAAATTTTATGGAGAAGAGAAGGTATAATTATCTCTGTGCTTAAGGCTTAACAAACTGAGGCACAGAGTGTAACTGACTTGGTCCATGTCACCCTAGAAAGCGGTGAAGCAGGTATTTGAACCCAGTTCTTCTAATTTCTAGTCCAGGGTTCTTTCTGTTAGGCCATGCTTACACAAGGAATATTATTGCGAGCAAAGTAAAGATTAAAGAATGGTAAAGACTAAAGTCAGATAAGTTAGAAGTCTATTACATTAGCCTAGATGAGAGCTAATTGGTATCTAAAAATGTGGTGATAGTAGTAAAGGAGGAGAGTCACAGATGAAGACATACGGAATTGGAATTGGTAATATCTGACAATGGATTTAATGTTAGAGGGATAAGGTTAAAAGACAAGTGTTGAGCCTGGGTCACTGGGGAAGTGTGATAGTGCCTGAGAAAAAGAGAAGCTGGGAGATGAGATACATTTGGTGAAGAAATGAAGTGAATACAAGTGTGGATGTGTTGAAATTGTGACGTTTCCAGAATATATGGATGCAGAGGTCCAGTAGACAGTCAAAAATTTGGGATTGAATCTCAGGGAATAAATTAGACTTGGGTATATAGATTTAGGAGTCGTAGTCATAAAAGTGTCAATGAATCCATAAGCATTAATGACTTTGTTAAGGCAGAGAATGTAGAGAGAAAAGAAAAAAAGGCTAAAAATTGAGAATAGAATTCTATACAATCAATTAGGGATAAAAGAAGGTTTACTAAGGAAACCAAGTGGGAAACTACATGCAGGTGCAGACAACAATCATGGAAGCAAAAGAAAAATAGCAAGAAGGAAGACTGATCAATAGTGTTAAAAATTGTAGAAAAATGAAGACTGAAAACTGAGGGAAGACCACCAGGGAGCAATTTCAGTACAGAGTAGGGGACCAAAATTACATTGCAACAAGTTGTGGGTAGTAAGTTCTATCGAGAAGTGTAGACTACAGGGTCAAGAGAAGAAAGATATAAAGAGGACAGGTTCTAGGTCAAAGAAAAACTGGTTTTGGTGTTTGTGCATGCATGTGCATATGTATGGATTGAAGAAGGGAGATTTGAAGAGGTTTGAAGGAAGAGAACAAGGAACCAATGTAGAAGGAGAATGAGAAGATGAAAAAAGAGGAATAACCAAAGGATTGAAGTGCTGAAAGAGAGGGGAGAGGAAGGGATCAAAGAAGAGGCTGGGAGAAGGGAGGGTTAGCTCTTTGGCATGGATGAGGGCCATTTCTTTCTCTGAAACTAGAGGGAAGGAAAGTTTTGTAGTATGGAAAAGGGAAGAACACCCACTGAGATCATGGACTCAATTTCCTCAGGAAAGTGAGAAGGGAAGTTACTTGCTGAAAAAGAAGAAGGTTGGATATGAGTTGGTGGCTTATAGAGAGGAAACTATTGAGGGAATCTCAATGGGGACTGTTGAACCTTGAACATATAGGATACAGGGTACAGAACAGCTTGTTGGTACAGTGGATAAAACACGGGACCTGGAGTCAGGAAGACGAGTTCAAATCTGGCCTCAGATTCTTACTAGCTTGGATACCCTGGGCAAGTCACTTAATCCTGTTTGCCTTAGTTTCCTTATCTGTAAAAGGAGCTGGAGAAGAAAATGGTAAACCACTACAGCATCTTTGCCAAGAAAACCCCAAATGGGGCCACAAAGTGTCAGAAATGACTGAACAACAGCAACAATGTACAAAGACAGGGTAAGACATTTGGGTGCCCAAGTCAAGATTTAAAAATTGAAACACTTTTCTACTGCTCTCCTCTGGTGGCTTCCTACTATACATATACATAGCTTATATTTATATAGCTATTTAAATGCTAGCTATCATTACTACTATTACTGTTACTATAGATGGGGAATACGGCAACTTGGCAGACTAAGTGGCATTAACAAATAAAGTGCTGGACTTGGATTTTGAATCCTGCCTCAGATACCCTCTATGTGTGTGACCCACAGAAAATCAATTACATTCTATCTCAGTTTGCTCATAAAAATATCATCTGCCCATAAAACTATCATGAGAATCAAAAAAGATAATAAATATAAAGCATTTTAAAATCTTAAACATTTAAAAAAATCTTACAAAATATAAAATGTTATTTTTAGCTATATATTGGCTACTTTTGAACTTGTTTTCCCCCCATTCTTAATTATTCGTTATTACAAGGGTGATTTCTTGGGTAGAGGAATGGAAAGATATGTTTGGAATATATGCAATGTGAAAACAAGATATTCATATAAATAAGATCACATTTTTTTTAAAAAAATGTCTCTTATTGTGCCTTTCACTCTGAGCCTCACTGTCGTTCTATTCAATACTGCTTACCTTACGTAGCCCTAATTCTGACTCTGGCTATAAAGGAAATTGATTTTCTAAAAATGTAGCAGAAAATATTAAAAGTTTTGTAGGAACCATAGTCTTTTCTGAGGGTTGTTGTTGTTTAGTCATGTCCAACTCTTTGTGACCCCATTGACCATGCTGGACCAGGCCAGTAATGTCCATGGGGTTTTCTTGGCAAAGATACCAGAGTGATATGCCATTTCCTTCTCTAGTGGATTAAGGCAAAAAAGAGGCTAAGTGCCTTGACCAGGTTCATGCAGCTGGTACAGGTCTGAGGCTTTATTTGAGTTCAGGTCTTCCTGACTCTAGATACAGCACTCTATCCAACAAGCCACTTAGCTGTCTCATTTTCAGAAGGCAATGTCACTGTAAATAATAGAACAATTTACTTAGCAATTGTGAGAATTAAGCAAAAATTGCATGAAATAAAATGCAGACATGGTAGACAAAAATGTAGAAAAATGACCAAGTATAAAGAACTTGAAAATTTTTTAAATGATTTTAATTTAAATAAGGGATTTTTATGCACAAGCAAATATAATCATACAGGCATTTGAGTAAATTTATAATAAATCAGATTAACTATGGGGGATAATCTATTGCAGTGAAATTCTTAAATTATGGAATATTCGTTTTAAAAATTCAGTTAAAATTTTCAAATATATAATAATTTAAACCAGTTTTATAAATTATTGCTTAGTAAAATAAACTATAACTATAACATATCATTGTTTACTATAATGAATAGGGCAATGTTTTAATTAATGTACCAATTATTTGTATTTAAATAATATTTGCAAATTATACAAAGGGTGTTCCTTTAAGACATATAAAATATTTATAAAAGAATAAAAACTATCAACAACAATTTGAAAATTACAGTTATAGAAGTACAAATTTTTTTTTCTTGGACAGGCCAAGATAATAATTTATTGTTTGAGGGAGCAGTAAATTGCTTCAAGCCTTTTGGAAAACAATTTGGGCATGAACAAAATCAATTCAGACAGAATCAGAGACACTGTTAATTGTGAAAATGTCTGTGTCAAATAATATTAACTGAAGTATAAGATCTATGATTCATAGGAAATATACATGCATATTTTACAAGAAGAGGGGGAAGAAAATAAGCATTTATATACCTACTGTGTTCCTGACACACTTTACAAATATTATTTCATTTGATCCTCACAATAACCCTGCCATCATTACTCTTTTCCTCAGTCGAAGAAACTGAGGAAGACAGAGGGTAAATAACTTCCCCAAGGTCACCCAACTACTGTGTCCGAAACTAAATTTGAATTCAGGTCTTCCTGATTGGAGGCCCCAGTCACTATCTCTTTATCCACTGTGCTACCAGCTGCTTTGGTGAGAAGCAGCAGCTATAATCAGAGGATATACAACTTTCAAAGAAAAAAAGATGTAGACTGTTACTGGTCATGTGAAAAATTTCCATATCGCTAACAATAGGAGGATTTTGAATTAAAACTACTCTAAGATTTGACCTCACACTCAGCAAATTCAAAAAGAGATGAGAAGAATAGAGACAATCAATATTCAAGGGGTCATAAGAAAAGGCAAGCTAAACTATTGGTAGAGCTGCAGGTTGGTCTACGATAGAAAAATGACTATGCTGTTCATACCCTTTCATACAGTGATGCTACTTCTGAGTGAGTATGTCAAGGAAGTAAAAAAAAAATAAAATAAAGTACCTACATATAGTACTGCCATATTTAAAGTATCAAATTTTGTGATAGCAAGCCATTTTACAAATATTAGTTAATTTGATAATTTCAACAACCCTGGGAGGGAGGTGCTATTATTATCCCCATTCTTCAGCTGAAGAAACTGAGGCAGACGGAGGTAAATTGACTTGCTATAACGCCAATGCAATACCCACAGCAGCTGCTATGAACATGCTGCTGTATTTCCAAGTTTGAATTGCAAAATATAACAGACTCTCTTCCTCGAAGATAAAACCAAGACATTTATTCAAACACCAGAAAGCCAAATCTATCACAGTAATAAAGAAGTCTATACACATTACCAATGCAGGAGGTGCCACCATCCCCAAGCCTTCCCTTCATCAGGCCTCCCCACACACAAGCCCCCTTAGGCAAATTGACCCTCTCTCACTCACGCTAGCTGCTCTGCCTCTCTTGCCTCCACTCTCTCCCAGATCTGCCTCAACCTCTCACTTCCTGCTCCATCTCTTCCTGTTCCACCCATTCAGCAAGCTCCTCCCATCACAGGCTCCATGTGACTCTGGCTCATGTGATTCAGGCTTCCATGTGACTCGGGCTCCATGTGACCCAGGCTCAAACCAGGTCACATGGGCCTATTAATGGACAGGAAAGATCTTCCCATTCTATTAACAATACACTTGCCTAGGGTCACATAACTAGCAAGTATCTGGGACCAGATTTGCACTCAGATCTTCCTTTAGGCCTTTTGCTCTATCCATTGTGCCTCCTAGTGACCTAAGCAAAAACAAGAGGGGAAGTATTTGACCATGTATGTGGCATTCAGTCCCCCAAATACTTTACTGTCTTCTGTGTCTATTGCTTTTCTGTATGCATACACATATGGTTCTGTCTGTACATGTGTATGTATATGTGCACACAAATGTATACACACACACACACACACAAATATATATATATATATACATATATATATGTATATATACGTATTTGTGTGTGGGTGTGTGCATGCATGTGTATTTATATATTTATTAATATATTATATTTATATTATATTATATATAAATTAATATTAAATATAATATATATATTTATATATGCACCTGTTCATATGTAGACTGTAAATATGGAGAGATTCTGTGATCAACTGGATATTGGTGATAATGAACATATTGGGGGAAAAAAGGCAAAAATAAAAAAGTCAAGCCTGGGAAGGGGTGAAATAGAGAAAGGAAAGACTGGCAAGCAGGTTGAGAATAATCACGAGCATTGTTTCATATTTTTTAGTAATTTTAGCTTTCATACTTCTTATCATTGATACTGGTCTCCTGGCTGTTCCAGGAACAAGAGACTTTATCTATCTCTTGGCTCTAGGCTTTTTCTCTGGCTACCCCTCCCCCATCTCTGAAATGTTCTCCCTCCTCTGTTCTGCCTCTTGACTTCCTGGCTTGCTTTTAATCTCAACAAAAATCCATTTTTTTTTTTACTGAAAGCTTTTCTATTTATCCTGTATTTTGGTTGCCTTTTATATATTTGTTTGCATGTTGTCTCCTCCATTAGACTGTAAACTCCTTGAGGGCAGGGACTATTTTTTTCCCTTTTTGTATCCCCAGACTTAGTGCTGTGCCTGACATATAGTAGGCACATAAAAATGTTTATTGATTGATTGATTATCTGATTTTGTCCTTATAAAACCTATGAATGAGGGGAAGCAGGTACATTCATCTCCATTTGACTGATAAAGAATCATATAGATAGGAAAGCAAGGCATAAACAAACCAACTGATTCCCCTAAAGCCATATACTGTATGGAGTTATTGCGGACAGAGCTGAGACTAAATTTCAATTGTAGGCCCTTAAAAGTTGCAGTCAAGTGAATAGAGCACCAGCCCTGGAGTCAAGAGGACCTGAGTTGAAATCTGACTTTGGACACTTGACCCTTACTAGCTGTGTGACCTTGGCCAAGTCACTTAAGCCCTATTGCCTCACCTCCTCCCTCCAAAAAAAAAAAGTTGCAGTCAAATCCAAGGCATGCTTTGAGTCAGCATTTGCTCAAAACCACAGGTCTGGATCCCAGACTTGATGTTTTTTTGCTTGTTTGTTTTTATCAAAACAAAACCTAGGGTACATTAACTCAAAATAGTGGCATTAAATTTAAACACAGCAAGGTAAACAACAAAGGAAAATTTCCCTCCTGCTTCTTTGGCAAAGCGTGGGAGGGGGGATACATATAGCTCCCCGTGGGCAAGTATTGTTTCATTTTTTTCTTTAAATGCCCAATTCCTTCGATTTCTATTTTACCTTCTGGTTCTAGAATATCAGGGCAGTTTTCCTTGATAATTTCTTGAAAGATGATGTCTAAGATCTTTTTTTGATCATGGCTTTCAGGTAGTCTAATAATTTTTAAATTATCTCTCCTGGCTCTGTTCTTCAGGTCAGTGGTTTTTCCGAGATATTTCACATTGTCTTCCATTTTTTTATTCCTTTGGTTCTGTTTTATAATATCTTGATTTCTCATAAAGTCACTAGCTTCCACTTGCTCCAATCTAATTTTTAAGGGATATTTTCTTCAGTGGTCTTTTGGACCTCCTTTTCCATTTGGCTAATTCTGCCTTTCAAGGCATTCTTCTCCTCATTGGCTTTTTGGAGCTCTTTTGCCATTTGAGTTAGTCTATTCTTTAAGGTGCTATTTTCTTCAGTATTTTTTTTGGGTCTCCTTTAGCAAGTCATTGACTTGTTTTTGATGATTTTCTTGCATCACTCTCATTTCTCTTCCCAATTTTTCCTCTACTTTTCTTACTTGCTTTTCCAAATCCTTTTTGAGCTCTTCCATGGCCTGAGACCAATTTGTATTTTTCTTAGAGGCTTTTGATGTAGGCTCTTTGACTTTGTTGACTTCTTCTGGCTGTATGTTTAGATCTTCTTTGTCACCAAAAAAGGAATCTAGAGTTTGAGTTTGAGTCTGAGTTTGAGTTTGAGTATGTTTTTGCTTCCAGTTCATTCTCCCAGCCAACTACTTGACCCTTGAGCTTTTTGTCAGGGTATGACTGCTTGTGGAGTAGATTATTTTGTCCGAAGCTTTAGGGTCCAACCACTGCTGTTTTCAGAGCTACTTCTACTCCACCATCAGCTCAGGCTCTGTCACAGCAGCGCTCCACCTCCCCCCAAGAACTGCCAACCAGGACCGCAATCCAGATCCAAGCAGAGCACAGCAAGAGAAACTGCCTCTGTGCCCATAAAACACTCCTTGCACTCTTGCTTTGATATGCTAGATTCCTCCCACCATGTGAGCCAGCTACTCAGGAATCAGCTGACGCTGTAGCTCTGGAAGCAACCTCAGGAGCTTCCTGCTGCTGCCACTGCCACCCCTGCACCACTCCTGCCACCCCCAGGGATGGGGCCGGACCAGTCTCAACTCAATCCCGCAGTTTCCTACTAACCTGCTCTTTGGTGTTGTGGTTTGGGAAGTCTGGTAACTGCCATAGCTCAATGTTTCATGGCCCTAAGGCCTGTTTGGGCTGGCTGACTCCAGGTCTGGTCTGTCCTGGCATGGCCCACGCTAGGCTGTACTCCATTCACAGCACCATGCAATAGGCCCTTCCCAGGACCATCTAAGCTCTCCTGGGCTGGAGACCTGTTTCCCTCTGGTATTTCATGGGTTCCACAGCTCTAGAATTTGTTCAGAGTCATTTTTTAAAGGTGTTTGGAGGGATTTAGGGGAGAGCTTAAGCAAGTCCCTGCTTTCCAGCCACCATCTTGGCTCTGCCTGAAGCTTCATTTAAATCACTGTACTTATTACTTTCAGGTCATCCATCACCTAAAGCAGGACTTTTCACTTCCAGACTACATGAAGATTATAGTCAGGATGCTAGGGTTAAATCCTGGCCCTCATGATTGTCTTGTTCTGGTAGCGGTGTTTGTGTAGCTCAATGAAACTCTGAGCTATGTTATTCTAAGAGGAAAATGTCATAGTCGAAAGCTCTAACAAAAGGTGATTCACTGGAAAAGGAAATGGGAAAGCACTCCAGTATCTTTGCCAAGAACCTCAAGGTCAGTATTAAAGTGATAAAATATATGATACCTGAAGCTGAACCCCTCATTTGAAGGGTGTCCAACATGCTACTGGGGAGGCATAGAGGACAACTAGAAGTAGTTTCAGTACTAATAAAGGTGGCTGGGCTAAAGCTGAAAAGAAGCTCATCTGTGGATGCCCTAGTGAAAAAAGTTGAATCTGATGCTTGAAGATTATTATTGCATAAGAACCTGGAATGTAAAATCTCTGAACCCAGGTACGCTGGACACAGTGAAACAGGAGATGGAAAAATTAAGTATCAGCCCCTTAGGTGCCTGTGAACTCAAACAGATAGGAATGGATGAATTTAATTCAGGTGATCATTATATATGCTACCGTGGGCAAGAAGTCCTTAGAAGAAGCAGAGTAGCCCTCATAGTCAACATAATTAAGAAAAGCAGTACTGGGGTATAATCTCCAAAAGGACAGAATCCTATTAGTTTGAATCCAAAGCAAACTATTCAACATCACAGTAGTAAAAGTCTATGTTCACTAATGTCGAAGATGCCAAAGTTGATCAGTTCTATGAAGACTGACAACATCTTCTGTAAATAACGCTGTTAGATAACACATAGGAGCCACTGGAGGTTTCAGACTCCAGCCTCTAACAGGTTCACTCTTGATGTGGTCAGACAGGAAAACAGCTTCAAAGTAATTAATAATAAGCTTTATTCTACTCATTTTCTCTAACACAGTATTGCTGATAATGGAAGCAACACGAACTCCTACAGCATTCCCTAATCACCCTTCTCACAGGAGCTGGCAAGGAGGGGGAGCAACTACCCCTACACCTCAATGGCGTTAATCAAGACAGGCACAACTTGTACATCCCCTAAGTCCTCTCAAGCTTCAGTGGGGGCCGGTTGAGGCAAACACAGATTCCCCCCCTCCCAAGCCTTGATGGGGGCCGCTCAAGGCATGCAGCATTCCAGCTTGCACATTCAACCATAAAGGTTCCCCCTAAGCCTTGATGGGGGCTGATCAAGGCATACATAGCATCCCAGCTTGTGCATTCAACCATAAGGGTTCCCCAACTCACTGACCAATGCCCATCTGTTTTATAGGGCATCAGACAAAGAAGGCATATTACTAGTAATAGCCTCACAAGTTTTCATCACCTCATCCCTATATTTCACTGTGCAGTCACAGTGGATGTTTACAATTTCAGCACAAATGTTTATATTATTTATCATTGTATAACGCTGCACAAGTGTGGTAGAGATGTTTTGAACCATGAGCCTGAGAACTCATATCTAATACTTAGGAAACAGAGATTGTTATGGCCAGGGATCCTGGGAAACTGAACTCTAAGAAATAATAACAAGAATCCACTTTACACACACTAAAATCTATGTTGCACTAAAATTCACCTTACTAACAAACACTTTAAAAACTGTCACATTGCTTTTTGTAGATTGGAATGCTAAAGTAAGAAATCAAAAAATAATTGCAATAACAAGCAAGTTTGGCCTTGGAGTACAAAATGAAGCAGGGAAGAAACTAATAGAGTTGTGTCAAGATAACCTGCTGGTCATAACAAACGTTCTTGTCCAATAACCCAAAAAATAACTCTACACATGGATATCACCAGATCATCAATATCAAAATCAGATTAATTATATACTTTGTGGCCAAAAGAGGAAAACCTCCATATAGGCGGTTTAAAAAAAAGGCCTGGAGCTGACTGTGGCTCAGGTCATGAGTTTCTCATTGAAAAATTCAGATTTAAATTGAAGACAGTAGGGAAAAGTCAGACCATATAGGTATGACTTAAATAACATCCCTTATGAATGTGAAGTGAAAATGATGAATAGACTTAAGGGAATAGATCTGGTAAATAAAATGCCAGAAGCACTATGGACAGAGGTTCTCAATATTTTTATAGGAAGCAGCAAAAAAAAAAAAAAAAAAAGGGATTCCGAAGAAAAAGAAGAGAACAAGAGCAAAAACAGCTATTTGATGAGGCCTTACAAATAGCTGAGGAATGAAGGAAAGCAAGCGAAAGGGAAAGGAGAAAGGGAACAAAGTACCCAAGTGAATGCAGAATTCTAGAGAAGAGCAAGGAGAGATAAGATCTTCTTAAATAAGCAATGCAAAGAAATAGAAGAAAATAATAGAATGGGAAAGACAAGAGATCTCTTCAAGAAAATTAGAGATAGAGATATTTTTCATGTAAAAATGGGCATGATAAAACAAAAGTAGTAGGGACTTAACAGAAGTAGAAGAGATTAAGAAGAGGTGTCAAGAATATAAAGAACTGTACAAGAAAGATCTATTAAGATCTTTATCACTGATATCACTGATAATCACAAAGATTTGGACACTGACACCAAAGAATGTTCCAGTTACAGAACCATAGCACTCATTTCATATGTCAACAAAGCTATGCTCAAGATTCTGCACACAAGGCTTCATCAATTTGTGAACTGAGGATCTGTAATATTAGTTAAGGTGGGACTTTTTTACCATTTTCTCTTTTGGAGCACTTATCTAATCAAGTGCCCTTGATGAGTCTGACCTTTGTTTCCTTGATTAAATTAGGAGTCTTTGATGACCTCCTTGCCTCAAGGCAAAGCCTGGTTTGCATGGGTTTGAGTGCCATGTTTGTGACGCCAGAGGCTTTTAGTCCATGTGGGTTTGAGTCCCAGGTTTGTGACTCTTTTAGGTCATGTGGGTTTAAGTCACACATTGTGATGCCCTTTGACCCCGAACAAGATATATAAACCCAGAGGTTGGCATTCTCCCTTGGGGCTCTCAGAAGAGTGGAAGAGTGGCATGGGACTCTGGGCAGTCATTTTAAGAGCCCCTGGCTTTTAAAACCAGATGCTGATACTTTCCTGGCAACTATGGATTGTGATTTGGTCAGTTTATATTGTGTATGTTTTTAATTTGTTTGTACTTGCTATGATATTCAGGTTGCTGGCTTTTCCTCCTGAACTAAGTAAATGATAAATGACATTACTTTCCTTAGTAAAGCAGATCAAAAGAACCTGTGTTAGCAGCCTTCTATACACTGGTTGTTGTTGGTTTTACACAACCACAGTAGCTGCTAGCAAGATTGTTGCTACAGGATTACCAGAAGAACAGGCTGGTTTTCAAAGAGGCAGAGGAACTAAAGACAAAATTACCAATGTTCACTGGATTATGGAGAATGCAAGGGATTTTCAGGGAAAGCAAGCTTCATTGACTATAGTAAAGCCTTCGGCTGTGTGGATCACAACAAAATGTAGCAAGTGCTCAAAGAGATGGGAGTACTACATCACCTTACTTGTCTCCTGAGGAACCTATGTGCAGGCCAAGAAGCAACAGTTAGAACCAAACATGGAACAACTGATTGGTTTAAGATTAGAAAAAAGAGTATGAGAAAGCTGTATATTGTCCACCTTATTTATTTAACTTATGTGCTGGGTACATCATGTGAAATGTTAGACTGAATGAACCAAAAGCCAGTATTAAAGTTTCTGGAAGGAACAGCAACAATCTCAGATATGCCGATGATGTCACTCTGATGGCAGAAAGTGAAGAAAAATCAAGAAACTTCTTGAAGAGGATGAAAGAAGGGAGTATAAAAGCTGGCTTGAAGCTTAACTTTAAAAACTCTAAGATCATAGAAACTGGTCCCATCATTTCCTGGCAAATAGAAGGAGAAGAAATGGAAGCAATGTCAGATTTTACATTCTTGGGCTCAAAGATCAGTGGAGGTAATGACTACAACCATGAAATTAAAAGATATTTGCTCCATGGAAGGAAATATGGCAAATCTGGACAGATTTGACATATAGTCAAAGTTATTATTTTTGTAGTAGCAATGTATGATTGTGAGAGCTAGACTATAAGGAAAACTGAACACCATAGAATTGATGGTTTTGAAACTTGGTGCTGGAGAAGACTTTTGAGAGTACCTTAGACAGCAAGGAGATCAAATCAGTCGATACTTAAAGAATTTAATACAGACTATTCACTGGAAGGTCAAATACTGAAGCTGAAGTTTAAATACTTTGGCCACAAAATGAGAAGATGAGAATCGTTGGAAAAGATCCTGATGTTAGGAAAGATTGAAGGCAAAAAGAAAAGTGAATGGCAGAGGATGAGATGGATAGATAATGTCATGGAAGCAAAAAACATGAACTTGAAAAGACTTTAGAAGACATTGGGGGATGAAAGGCCTGGCGTGCTCTGGTCCATGAAGTCACAAAAAGTTGGACACATCTGAACAACTGACCAACTTGTGATTACTAGCAATGTATTGTGTAAATCATGCTACCTCTTTGAAATGATTTTGTTATGTTACCTTACCTTAGAAATGATTTGATGGGGTAATTTCTTTTCTAAGAACATTTTCTATTTTCACATTCTGATTTTGTGATTCCTGTTCTGGTGAAGAGTATTAATTTAATATACTAATCTGAGACTCTTTCTGTGGTTCTGAGATCTTGAAATATTTCAGAGCCAACTGCTGCTTCAGAATTTTAGCCAAACCCAAAGTGTCCCTAAGCATTATTAGGGAATGATTATGCTATTCATTTTGAATGGGGTTATATTTCACAAATGGGGACAGATTGCTCTATAGAATAATTAGGGATTTTAGGGATAAGGGCAATGATACTACAGGACTAACTGAAAATGTAATGGATGGCTCATATCTATTGCAGGATGCTGCTGCTTCAAAGAAACAGAAATAACTCTGCAGATGGATCCATCAACTACCCCACCACATTACTTACTATCTTGCACATGAGGTTTACAAAGCCATGTTAGACAGTAAGCAAGCAGCTAGTTAGGAGCTAGAATCACCCACTGGTGTTTCAGGGAAAGCAAGAGAGACAGAAAAGTTTACCCACTGTTCTGATCTTTTGAGTTGTAAATTAGGGGACCAGATGTATAATCTGGGAACTTTTCCAAATTCATTTTTAGAAAACAGAAACCTTCAGCAGCAGCAGCCGTTCCATAAGCAGCATTTTTTTATATCTGAAACAAGAGCCACCAATGGTACTAAAACATAAGCAAGTCAGGTAACGTACATTTATTTGCTCCCAGAGCAAACAAGATTTTTAGCATGTAGGTATCTGAATGCTTAGTCTTTCAGCAACCACAGCTGGGGCAGTATAATCTAAATCGATTCCAGCTTATGCTATATTAATTTCTAAACTATATGAATAAAAGTACTATACTTATCCCTTCACATTGTACGGGTTAGGAGTGTAGTACCCTTGTGATTTGGAAAATCCACGTAAAAGTTTTGGTCTTTCCCTTTGTAGCAGAGAAGTCTGAATTTTTTCTTTTTTCTTTTATGGGGTGGTTACAGTATTAAAAGATAAATATGGTAATATTACACAATACCATACATATGTTTTATGCTTTTCTGAGTTTCTTGACCTCTCCCCTGTCATCTGCTGGCCTTCACATGTTGTCTGTGCCTTTGGAAAAACTCCCCCCAAATTCCCCAACATACGATACATCAAAACTGCTAGTGATGTTGCAAGTTGGAATGTGGAAGGGATAACTGTACACAGAGTGTAATATCTGCATTAGAATATAAATTCCTTCAGGGCAGGGACTTTCTTCTTCTTATCCTCAATGATCAGCACAATGCTTGTCGCATAGTAAGAATTTAACAAATGCTTTTTGATTGATTGACTGATAAATACCTGGCTTGATTAGGCTCAGGGAAAGCTCTAACATGGTGGAAAGAGCACTTTAACTGGGCATCAAGAGGTGATTTGAAGTCTAGGCCTCTCACTGCTGCTGGCTAACATCTCTACTATAAAATGATGAGCTATGAGGGAATTAATTACCTGAGCAGAAAGGGGCTGATATCCACAGACAACTTCAACTCTGTACTTCTTATGTTCCTTTTCACTGTCTATTCCAACTCCTTGGATCAAATTGAGTTTTGAAGTGGTTCTGAATTCATCGCCCCATACCCTAAGTCTCTATCTCATCCAGACACATACTTGGTTACTTCTGTTTCAAAAGTAACGAGACTTCCCTGTGGGTCACTCACCAAGTTCTTTTTCTCATCTCATGTGTACCTCCCCAGATGTCAGGTCATTTAAGGAATAGACATAACTGATGTGTCCTGAGTTCCATAAGGGATAAAGCTAACTCAGTTTAACAGCCCCTCCTAGAGATCCTCTTTGATGTATGTGGCCCCAGAAGGCTCACTTTTCAGAAACTTATAAATCTAAACTATTAAAATATTTTAAAATATACTGAATGGCAGATATAATTAAGAATTGACAAAATGGAAGGAGACCATTTCATCTTAAGGGAAAAGGTAATCTCTAAGGTTTGTTCTACATTTAAAACAAAATACAAAGGGAAGAAGCATAATTATGCTGGGAACAGACTAATATAGTTTTAACTTCTGGACTGGACCATATAAACATTTGATCTAATATTCTCATTGTAGGGCCCTTTGCATAATGGTATTTCATAATAAAAACTCAAATTCACATAGAGTTTTACAGCATCTCATTTGAGTCTCATATTGACACAGTGAGATAGCTGTTATTATCTCAATTTTACCCAGATGAGGAAAATGAAGCTGAGAACAGCTATATTTTGTTTGTATGTATATATTCGATTTAAGTATCAATATACTGTAGATATGGCATGTTCCAAAAATTTAGTATACTTTTGAGCCGTAATGACTTAGGAAGTGTAACTGCTACAAATTTATAAAAATAGCATTTGAAAGATTATTTACATCTTCAGAAGTATTGACAAGTAATCAAATTCAACATAACCGCCATCATGTGTTATATATTGCTCTTTTTGATGTTAGAACTTTGTAAAAAAATGTTCATTAGTTACGGTTCAATATCTGAAAGTATTAAAATTTTAATTTTAATCTAAAGATAATTTTAAGCATGAAGTTTTAATGCATAGGTGACAGTTTTGGCATGAGTCCACAAGGAAAAATCCAATGAGGATAGTTCAGGTAATTAAGGTGGAGAAGAAAGAGGACAAACACTACCAAACTACTGGGCTGAGAAATTATCAGGAAGAAACCGTCCCCTACCATGTATAATAGGACACCTGTCTTTGTAAAATTAAAATCAAAATTTATTATTAGAAATATTTGAACTAATTAAATGCAAAGGAAATTTAAATAATTAAACTTTCAGATGATTTCTTAGAGATTTGTGGCATTTATATTTCTGAAGTTATTAAGGCTTTACCTTCAATTAGACTTTTGAGATAACACTAAATATACTAGAGAAAAAGAGAGAGACAGAGACAGGAGAGGACAGTCAAACAGAGACAAACAGAGAGAGGCAGACAAACAGAGAAAGACAGACGAAGAAAGAGGGTGGAGGAGGCATAGCAATTCCTGGTGTTTAAGACCTCACTTTGACATATGTTGACTGTGTGACATCGGTCAAGTCACTTAAACTCTCAGTGCTCAAGGCAACTCAGAAAAACTAAACATTGTAGAGATAGTGAATATCTACATTAGTAAAAGTAGTTTCCTCATCCAGGAATAATCAATATCAGTGAAATTACATGTCCAGTCCCCATCCCCAGGTTCAAACGCCACCTCAGACACTTTTTAATGGGCAAATCACTTATTTGTCAGTGGTATGCAAATGAATCAGGACAAATTAAAATAAATATATAGTACCTTACAACAATTGATATATATATATACTTACATAAACACACATTATATATTATATATATGTTATATATACACATACATATATACATACATACACACATATATATTTGTTGTTCCTTGCAACCCCAAAAGGAGCTGCTATATATAGGGGTAGTGGCTCAACAAATCAGGATATAGGAATGTAATGGAATTCAATTGTCCTGAACAAATGATCAAAGGTATGGTTTCAGAGATACATGCAGAACCTATGGGACCTGATGAAGGGTGAAGTGAGAAGAGCCAGGGGAACAATTTATACTATAACAATAGCACTGTAAAAATGGAGCAATTTGAAAAGATTTCAGAACTCTGATCAATGGAATGACCAACTACCACTGCAGACGAGTGAAGAGGAATACAATCTATCTCCTGACAGAGATGTGATGATCTCCTCAGTTCTTATGATTTCAATTATCATGTTGAAATTTCCTAGAACTACCTAAACAAATCTAACTTTTCTTCTGACCTCCTGTCTTGCATCTCCAAATCCTTATTAGAAATCTCAAACTGGATGTCCCATACACATCTTATCATGATCAGTGCTAAAGTCATTCTCTTTTCCACTGCTGCTTCTTTCTTCCTCATTTTCCTGTTACTGTTGAGGGTACCACCATCCTCCCAGTCACCCAGGTACACAACCAAGGTGTCATCTTTGACTTTTTATTCTCTCTCACTCTGCATATCTAATCTCCTGACAAACCCTATTACTTCTTCCAATGTAGGAATTAATTTTGATCAATTATGCTTACTTTTTAGAAATATTTTGCTTTTTTTTTAAAGTAGGGGCTGACAGAGGGAAAAGATAAGTCTTTGTTAATTGAAAAAATATTATTTTTAAAAAAGAAAAATATAAAAACATTTAATATGCAAAGACCTATTTTCCTATAACAACTTGCTTTTTGTGATTTGGTATTGAATTCACAAGATTTTGAAATATATTTTTAAATTCTTCATCATGAAACCACAAATTTATCACAGTGGATATTATCACAGTACTATGATAAAGAGTTCATTTTTCTAAGTCTAGTCTTAATTATAGAGTTTAAATTTGCTTCAAATCAGAGAAATTTCCATGTCATCAAAACATGCTTTGTTTAATTTCTTACATAAAATTCTTAGCCTTTCATGAGAAGTGGCATAATAAAAGGTAATTTTGTAGTATACAATATGCTTGTATTTTGTTTTGTTTTGCTTTTTAAAATTTTTAATTTGTGGAATAAAATAAGGATTTCCATAACATAGTACAATTTTTTTTAAAAAGAGAGGATTGTACCTGAAACTGCAAATACACTGTGCATAACTTGCTATTCTTCCAAACATACAACAAAATTATCATATAAATTACTTTTTCATGCAAATTCCATATTTTATTATTTAATATTTTTTAGTTCTCAGCATTGATTTCCACAAGATTTTAGGTTACAAATTTTCTCCCCGTTTCTACCCTCACCGCCCCAGTCCAAGATGGCATATATTCTAATTGCCCCACTCCCCAGTCAGCCCTCCCTTCTGTCACCCCACTCCCCCCTATCCCCTTTCCCCTTACTTTCTCGTAGGGCAAGATAGATTTTTATGCCCCATTGCTTGTATATCTTATTTCCCAGTTGCATGCAAAAACAACTTTTTTTTGAGTGTCTGCTTTTAAAACTTTGAGTTCCAAATTCTCTCCCCTCTTCCCTTCCCACTCACCCTCCCTAAGAAGGCAAGCAGTTGAACATAGGCCATATGTGTATCATTATGTAAAACACTCCCATAACAGTCATGTTGTGAGAGACTAACTATATTTCCCTCCATCCTATCCTGTCCCCCTTTATTCAATTTTCTCCATTAATCTTTTCTCTTTTCAAAAGTGTTTGCTTTTATTACTGCTTACCCCCATCTGCCCTCTCTTCTATCACCCCTGCTTTTTTATCCCTTTCCTCCTTCTTTCCTGTGGGGTAGGATACCCAATTGAGTGTGCATGCTATTCCCTCTTCAAGTCAAATATGATGAGAGCAAGATTCACTCATTCCCCCTCACCTGCCCACTCTTCCCTTCCAACAAAATTGCTTTTTCTTACTTCTTTTATGTGAGATAATTTACTCCAGTCTATCTCTCCCTTTCTCCCTCTATCAATATGTCCCTCTCCATTCCCTTAATTTTATTTTTTTTAGATATCATCCCTTAATATTCAACTAACCTGTGCCCCCTGTCTACATATATACATATATATGTATATGTATATTCCCATCAACTACCCTAATACTGAGAAAGGTCTCATGACTTACACACATCATCTTTCCATGTAGGAATGTAGGCGAAACAGTTCAACTTTAGTAAGGCTCTTATGATTTCTCTTTCTTGTTTACCTTTTCATGCTTCTCTTGATTCTTGTATTTGAAAGTCACATTTTCTATCCGGCTCTGGTCTTTTCATTGGGAAAGCTTGAAAGTCCTTTATTTTATCAAAAAATCCACATTTTGCCTTGGAGCATTATACTCAGTTTTGCAGGGTAGGTGATTCCTGGTTTTAATCCAAGCTCCTTTGAACTCCGGAATATCATATTCCAAGCCCTTTGATCCTTTAATGTAGAAGCTGCTAGATCTTGTGTTATCCTGATTGTGTTTCCACAATACTCAAATTGTTCCTTTCTGGCTGTTTGCAGTATTTTCTTCTTGACCTGGAAACTCTGGAATTTGGCCACAATATTCCTAGGAGTTTTCTTTTTGGGATCTTTTTCAAGAGGCAGTTGGTGGACGCTTTCAATTTCCATTTTACCCTCTGGTTCTAGAATATCAGGGCAGTTTTCCTTGATAATTTCTTGAAAGATGATGTCTAAGCTCTTTTTTTGATCATGGCTTTCAGGTAGTTCAACAATTTTTAAATTATTTCTCCTGGCTCTATTCTCCAGGTCAGTGGTTTTTCCAATGAGATATTTCACATTGTCTTCCATTTTTTCATTCCTTTGGTTCTGTTTTATAATATCTTAATTTCTCATAAAGTCACTGGCTTCCACTAGTTCCAATCTAATTTTTAAGGTACTATTTTCTTCAGTGGTCTTTTGGACCTCCTTTTCCATTTGGCCAATTCTGCCTTTCAAGGCATTCTTCTCCTCATTGGCTTTTTGGAGCTCTTTTGCCATTTGAGTTAGTCTATTTTTTAAGGTGTTGTTTTCTTCAGTATTTTTTGGGTTTCCCTTAGCAAGTCATTGACTTGTTTTTCATGGTTTTCTTGCATCTTTCTCATTTCTCTTCCCAATTTTTCCTCTACTTCTCTAACTTGCTTTTCCAAATCCTTTTTGAGGTCTTCCATGGCCGGAGACCAGTTCATATTTTTCTTGGAAGCTTTTGATATAGGCTCTTTGACTTTTTTGACTTCTTCTGGCTGTATGTTTTTGTCTTCTTTGTCACCAAAAAAAAAAAAATATTCTAGAGTGTAAGTCCAAGTCTGAGTCTGAGTCTGCATCCTTTTTTGCTCTCTGGCCATATTCCCAGCCAACTACTTGACCCTTGACCTTTTTTGTCAGGGTATGACTGCTTGTAGAGTAGAGAGTGCTTTGTCCCAAGCTTTAGGGGCAGTGCAGCTGTTTTCAGAGCTACTTCTACACAGCAAGTTCTGCCACACCAGTGCTCCTTCTCCCCCAAGAACCACCAACCAGGATTGCTACCCAGATACAAGGAGGCTCTGCACTCCCGCTCTGATCTGCTTTTTAATTCCTCCCACTGTGTGGGCCTGGGGCCAGAAGTAACTGCAGCTGGAGCTCTGGAAGCAGCCTCAGCACTGCACCACCTTCACTGCCCCTGGGGCTGGGGGCTGACTGCGCACTCTCTCACTCCATTCCAGCAATTTTTCCACTAATCTTTTCCATTGTCTTTGGCATTTGTGGGTTAAGAAGTCTGGTAACGGCTACAGCACAATGTTTCAGAGCCCTATGGCCTGTTCTGCCTGGTTCACGGTCTGGTTGGTCCTGGCGTGGCCCAAGCTGAGCTGTGCTCTGCTCCACTCCCAGCTCTGTGCAATTTACTCTTCCCAGTGACCATCCAGGCTGTCCTGGGCTGGAGCCCTGCTTCCTTCTGCTGTTTCGTTCATTCCACAGTTCTAGAATTTGTTCACAGCCATTTTTTACATGCGTTTGGAGGTAACTGGGGGAGAGCTGAAGCGAGTACCTGCTTTCCGGCCGCCATCTTGGCTCTGCCCCAATTTCTTTTTTTTTTTGCCTCTCTTTTCCCCTCCCCCATACTATGGATAGATCATTAGTTACAAATAAGCATATGTATATATATATATATATATGTGTGTGTGTGTGTGTGTGTGTGTGTGTGTGTGTGTGTGTTTGTATGTGTCTGTGTGCGTGTGTAAAATTGTTTTATACATACTTCGATCTATCAGTTCTTTCTCTGGATGCAGATAGCATCTTTCTTCATATGTCCTTTACAATTAATTTGGGTATTTATATAGTCAAAATAACTTATTCACACAAAGTTGTCCTTAAAACAATATTGCTATTTCTGTATATAATGTTCTCTTGGTTCTGCTCATTTCACTCTTCATTATTTTGTTCAAAGTCTTTCCATGTTTTTTTTTCTTAAAATCATTGAGTCCATCATTTCTTGCAGCACAATAGTATTCCATCACAAACAAATACCACAACTTGTTCAGTCATTCTCCAATTGAGAATGCTGCAGTTTCCCGTCCTTTGCCATCACAAAGAGAGCTGCTATAAACATTTTAGAACACATAGGTTTTTCCCCTTGTAATAATATGCTTCAGAGAATTTAAGTAATTCACCATTCCTCCAATGAGGACATGTTTTCAAGGCCCTGTAAAGTACCAAATCTCCCAAATACTTTTTGAGTGTTATTTTACAAGACAGTTGATTAAGATGCTTACCTCTTACAGTCTCAAGCTGAACTTCTGATAATGATGTTAACGTAGTCATGAATGAAAAGGCTAGTTTCATCAATAAAAATATTTTCCAATCTTCAGTACATCAGTCATTGTGCTGTTTTGCCCATGTTCTTTTTTTGTCCTAAAAATTATGATTGCCAACCTTTCATATATTTGTTTGTTTATGCTGGTCTTTTTTGTTTGTTTATGCCATTCTTCCATCTTTGAGAAATCTATGTCATATCATAGTAGAAGTATCATAACAACTTTATAAGTTACCACTCCTAGTTCTTGGCACAATAATCAAGTCAATGCTATCAAATCAGTCCTCCTGATAAGGATGTCATTCAATTACCCTTTAACTTCACTCACCATCCTTGTGGCTCCCTCTCCAAAACACACCTACTAAGGCTCTATTCTCATACAAATGTTCTCTCTCCCTTTAGAATGTAAGTTCCTTAAAGGCAAGGATTGTCTTGCTTTCTATATTTGTGTCCTCAATGCTTGTCACAGTGCCTGACACATAATAAACACATAATGAATGGTTTTTCATTCACTTATTCATCACTGCAAACCTTTAAGTATTATGTTATTGAATGTGAGAAGCAATTAATACTCTGGTCCCAGGCCATTCTAATGTAAATGAAGAAAGTCAGTCTAGTGCAGAGAAAAAAATACGAGATTAAAAGTCAAAGGAGCCAAGTAGAAAGCCTGGCTCTGCCATTTACTCCTTGTGTAATCCTTACCTAGTCACTTAAATTCTTTGGAGTTCAGTTTCTTCATCTATAGAATGAGGATGCTGAAGTAGATGTGTTCTAACATTCCTTCCATCTCTACATGTATATGGTTTAATAAATTTTAGATACCCAGTTCAGATGATGTCAAGAGGACCCACACCCAGGTTATTGCCGCTTCCACAGTCTCAGAATTGTCTGCAAATATTGCTTCACTGTAAGAGGGTAAGTCTTTCATCAGAGGGATGCATTGTCACTATCATAAAGACAGATGGAAGTTATTTGCATAATCCCACTCATAATGTGAAGTGATTAGAAATGATACCTAATGCGATATGTACTGTTCAAAAGAAGCATAAATCTGACCTCTTAGACACCTCAGCCACTGCTATCAGTGGGTTTCTACTCACGGGTGGGCATTTTCCCTCATGAATTTAAGTACTATAGAAACAAATATTGAATAAAAGAAGAATATCACATAACATTCAAATGTAATTTATGAAGACATCCTTCTGGAAAAAAAAGAAAGTAAAACACAACAATCAGTCCATTTCTATGGTCAAAGCTGAGGGATTAAGCTATCTGAAACAGATTTAAATGAATTAAAGGAAAATTCATAGGATATATTTTTATTTTTATTCTCTTTGGGCATCTACTATCATTCTAGCCATAAGTAAGTGCTTAGTAAATGCCTGTTGATTAATTATATCTTATATTTTAAAACTCATTTTCTTTAACATTCTTTCTCTTTCACTTTAAAATGGCCTGCCCACATGCAAATTTCTTCAACTACATGAGGCAAGCCACATGGTGTGAGCTCTTTCAAATATTGAATGATTATCCTTTTTTTCCTTTGTTTTGCTCTTAGTCCTAGGAAAAAATTAAAAATTTGATTCTCAGATGTATTGAAATTATTTTCTTTTCAAGTGGCTTTCTAGAGAAGGCTTTTTTTTTAAATCACAAAGGTCTTATTTTGTTTTGATTTTAAAGGATATATAATTCAGTGACTTTATACAGATCATCTAGAGACAAAGATGACAGACTCTAACACCTTGCAGAGTACCGAAATTGAATCCCAATCCAATGACTGACTTTCCTACAGATTATCAATGCCCCTATTCTATTTCTCTTCTTTAGATTGAAATTGGCTCTGTTGGCTTATTTCTCTGTTACGGAGATGAGACTCTACTGAAATAATGAAACACATGGATGGAAATTAACCCCAAAGATGGGAAAGCTGAAAATGCAAGATTGATAAAGTAATTTTAATTTGGTTCTACATATGTTAAGGTAGTTATGGTGACTTTTGTGAAGGAGTCCAACTGTGTCAAGACAGATGTGCATAGACTGATTAAAAACACACACACACATACACACAAACTGTTGTGCGTGTGTTTCTCTTTTATAGTATAAGAATATGAGGCTTTGATTTCAGCATATCTTGTATCATTTGAATAAAGAAAAGTTTGTGCTCAAGCATTAAAAATTACTTATCCCAAAATTCAGTTGCCCAAAATCTCTGGAACTCCATTTTATCAGTAAAATGGAAAAAAAAAATTATCACCTCATCAACATCCCACTTGTGAATCTCTGTGTCCAGAAGGGAAAGGTATTGGTGAGCTGGGGGGTTGAGGAGAGGAAGGAGGGAATTACAAAGTACCAATAAAGCAATGATTTACATTTGGTTTCTGAAATCTCTCTTCTTTCTGTACAGCTTGTGAATTTGTTCACGGAAACCTACCCTTAGTTTTACTAATGTTCAAAAACATCACAAATAAAATGAAGGTTCCTGCTGTTGCATTGATCCTTGCCACAGTCTGGGGCCAAGGACGCCCCAGACTGCACTACACACTAACTAGAAAAACCCTGGTCCCCTGCTGTTTTTGCTACTTCTGTGCCCTAAGAACAGTCTGGGGCCTGAGATACCGCATACTGTACCACCTGGTATCTAGGGAAACTATGGGAGGGATCAATATGTCTGCAGTAACAGTGAAAAAGGAAGCTTCCTCTGAAGTCCTAAGGTGGAATAAAGGGACAGGGTAGGTAGTGGTTCCAAGTAGATTTGGGAGGAGATAAGGACTATTTGATGCAGCCCCTAAAGAAAGTAGCATACCCTAAACCACCTAGGACTCTATCAACTTCAGAAGGCAATATGGATTATACATTTACTGAATGAAGTAGTTTTATATATGCACAAATTTGTCTAAGGATAAGTGCAATTCTCACCATGTCTACCAAATACATAAGGAAGACCTGTGAGGTTTAGAGGAGGTTCAAAGTGTCTGCCAGAGCTTTTAAGTGTTTTTAGAAATGGAGCTGCATGCATCAATACGCTATAAATTTATGATTTCAGGTACTAGGTAACAGATTTTTCCATGCAGTGACTTGTTATCATAAAATAAGCTGTTGTTTTTTTTTTTTTTTTAACGGTGCCTTTTATTTCTTACCATCACCATACTTTCCAAGTTTCCCCCTTTTCCCTTCCATAAAAGTGTAGTGGTAACCACACTGGCACACCCAGGATGGCCTCCTAGCACAGGTTCTTAGATCTGCTTTACTAGGAAAGCAACTTTAAAGGGGTCAACAGTCTTCTTTAACTACATTCACTAGTTCAGGGGAAAAGTCAGCCCCCTGAATTGTAGAGAAAATACAAACAAAGAAATTACAGAGAAAATACAAGCAGAGAAATTAGCATAAAGACCAACAGACAGGGCTCTGATTGCCTGAATAATGCTATACACTTTACATACACCACTGGATTGAGACACCCTTTACATCTGAGCAGTTGGAGAGTTCTGAACATACAGCTACTCACAGTCTTGACCAGGGAATCACAAGATCCTGCTCATAAGCAAACCCTCAAAGCAAACTGCCAACTCAGAGTATATATATATACTTCTCAGAGCCAGAAAATATCACAACCCTCCTGAATCAACGCCTAATTAGAAATTAGCAAAATGTGTGAAAGCTTTCCTACAAGCAAGCCTCCCCCAAGCAAGCTTCCCTTAATGGGCTCCACAGGAGGCTTATTAATGGATGGGGAAGATCCTACATCCCATTAACATTACAAAGAGTTATCTAACAAACAGCATGCTTTAAAGACAAAAAATATTCAACACTTGTGGACCTATTTATTATGTTTACAAAGTGGTAATGTGGCAGTTTCTTCTCCTATCTCTTCCTTAGAGCCGTATTTGTTCTCTAAAACTGTGCAGTATTCACTTCAGATTTGTGTGTATGTGTGTGTGTATGTGTGTGTGTGTGTGTGTGGCTGCTTTTCATTTACATTGTTGCAGTCAAATATACACATGCACACAGTTTTCTCAGTTCTGCTTACTTATCTTTCATCAATTCATGTTGATCTTTCCATATTTCTCTTCATTACTTCATCATTTCTTAAAGCACAAAAGTATTCTATTACATTCACACACCACAATTTCTTTAGCCATTTTCCAATAGATGGGCATCTATTTTGTTTCCAACTATTTGTTCTCACAAAAAGTACCAATATAGTAATTTTGATGTATCTGGGGACTTTCTTACAAATGTCTTTCTTGTGGCATAAGCCATTAATGCCAAGTTACTTCCTAAAATAGTAATACTGATTCATTCCTCTCTCTAACATGTATTGGTATACTTGACTTCATCCAAACCTTCCAATATTGACTATTTCCATCTTTTTTCATCTTTGCCAATTTAAAGGATGTGTGATTTCAATTATTGGTGATTTGGAGCATTCTTTCATTTGATTGTTAAGAGTTTGTAACTATACTTTTCAGAACTGTTTATAGTCTTTGACAACTTATCAATTGTAGAATAGCTTTTGTATATATGTGTATGTGTAAAAATATACACTATATGTTCATGTATATCTGCGTATACACAAAACATATATGGATGAATATACGTACACAAATATATAAATATAAACAGATGTAAAGAATATCCATGCATATGTATGTATAATGTATGTTTAGGTATGTATATTTATATATCTAGATTTACAATTCGGCAAGTGTGGAACAGTTTTTGGATATTTGTGCATTTATACACATACACACATGTACACATATGCTATACATTCATGTGTATACACAAACATGTATGCGTATTCACATAAAATATATGCCTGTGTATCTATATCCTCATACACATGTAAATACTATCCACACATATACATTTTGATAGCTATATACATACAAATACATACACATATAAAGAATTTTCATGTATATATACATGCATGAACATATATGTATGTGCATTTTTATCCATATGCATAATTTATCAATTATGGAACAATTTTTAGATATATGCATGTGTATATCTTTATATATACATGGGCATATACTATACATACATATTCATGCATGCATTATATGTGTAAATAAAACATGTATACATATAAACACGTACATGGATATTCTTCACATGTGTATGTGTATGTATTTTTGCATTCAATTGCTTTGCTTCTTATCCTTAGTATATTAGTTTTGTTTGTACAGAAGTTTTTCAGTTTTGTGTAATCAAAATTACCTATTTTTTCTTTTGTGATTGACTCTACTCCTTGCTTGGTTAAGAATGCATCTCCTACTCATGGCTGAGAGAAATATGTGAGCAGCATCTATTGAAATAATCATTTGGTTTTGAATGTTTTTGTTTTTAATATAATTAATTATGTTGATTATTTTCCTAGTTTTGAATGATCCTGGAATGGCTGATATAAATTCATCTTGTTTATGATATTTTATTGGATAACTTTGTATGGTATGTTAGATTTTATTTAAAATTTTCAGGTTAATATTCCTTAATGATATTGGTCTGTAATTTTCCATTTCTTTATCCTATCCTGGTTTAAGTATTAGGACAATATTTGTCTCATAATAGGAATCTGGAAAGTGCTTTCTCAGCTTTTGAGAATAATTTATGTAACATTACTAATTGTTCTTTAAAAATGTAATACAATTTTTCTGTGAATCCATCAGATTGAGGAGTTTATCCTTTGGTAGTTCCTTTATGGATAACTATTACTTCTTTCTGATATTGGACTATTTAAGATCTATATCTTGTCTTTTATTTAATTATTTTATATTTTCACAGATAGTCCTCTATTTCTATTGTTCTCAGTTTTGTTAATATATAACTATGTAGAAGTTTCTGATCATTCTTTTTATTTCTTTTAGTTTTCTTGTGATTTTACTTTGTTAGATTGTTATTTTATTTGATTTTCTGCTTTCTTTTTAATAAGATTGGTTGAAGATTAATCATTTTTAGTAGTTTTTTCACAGAACCATTTTTCAGTTTTCTTCATCATTTCTGTAGTTTTTTATGTCAGTGTATTTCTTCTCTATTTTTTAATATCTCCTATTTTGTGCTTATTTTAGAGTTATTTCTTTGTTGGATTTCTAAAATACATATTCAATTCAGTAATCCTTTGTTTTTTTCTGTTTTGTTAATGTATGTTTACAGAGATAATTTTTCCCTGAGAACTTTTTTAGCCACAATTCAGAAAATTTTGTATGTTTTTTCATCATTCTCATTTTCTTTCAAGTAATTATTGTTTCCATAATTTATTCTTTTACCCAGTCATTTAGAATTTCATTGTGAAACCTCCATTTCAGTCTATGTCATTTTAGTTTGTGGTCCCTGAACCAATAATTATTTCTATTGTATTATAGTCAGCAAAGGATGCATTTATCATGTTTTTCTTTTTACTTTTATTTACAATATCTTTGTGCCCTAATAGAGGGTCAAATTTTGTAAAAGTTCTATGTAGTCCTGAGAAATATGTATATTCTTTAGCCTTTCCATTTAAAAGATGCCCTAAATCTTTTAGTTTTAATTTCTCCATCAATATATTCAGTTCTGCATTTTCCCTTTGATTTGCATTTCTGTTAGACCTTTGTAAAACTGAAAACAATCCATCAAATTATTTGTAAAGCCAATCAGGAAGTGAAAGATCTTTCCTGCCCATTGAATAGGCCTCAGGTGGGGCCAACAAAAAGAGGACTGATTAGAGACAAGCCCACACCCTTTCACTAATCATATGTGAAGCCTCAGGCTAGTTAGCAAACTAGTTTGCTACTTCCCAGAGAGGCATGAAGTCCTCAGGACCCTAAGGGGAATTGCTAAGACCAGAATCAATGGTATGTGGCTGAGTTTTAGTCAATCAGATGAGAGCTAGGACTTTATAAAAGGAGAGCCCAGAACTGGAAGCAGCTGAGCAGAAAGTGGCAGGATTCAGAAGCAGACATCAAGAAGACATTGATGCAGCAGACACGAAGGGAGGACCAGCATTGAGAGAGAAACTGCGGAGTGGAGAGTGCTGAACAAGAGAGAGTTGCAGAGATCAAGGAACTCAGAGTTAGCAGAGCTTCACAAGAGAGTGCTAGTAGAGAGTTAGGATTCATGAGTGACTTTACAGGAAGGCCCTAGCATAGGAGGGAGGGGGGAGTTACTGTATGACTTAGTTCCTTCCTATAGTATTTTGTTATAATTTCCTTGTTACTACTGTGAGGTGGGCTTACTGGTTTTGGAATATTATTGCTACAATATCACACTGGGGCATTGGTCCTTGGGTTTGATTCTCTGGCGTCTAAAGAAATGTTATACTTCTTCTGCCTTCTACCTAGAGAATTTCTTATACTTTGCGATTCTGAACCACTCAGGCATGTCAATGGCCCTCTCTGAGCTCATGAATTTTGCCTTACTACTATATTATCATATCACTTCTTTAATAGAATCTCTTTCTTCTTATAATTCAGTTAATTTTTCTTTTTATGAATTTAGACCCAAAACATTTGTGATGAATAAATTTAATATTAATATTAGCTTATCTTCTCTGTTTCCTTTTCTGGTTCTTGTTAGTCTCTCTGTCTCTCTGTCTCTGGCGGGCTGTCTCTCTCTCTCTCTCTCTCATATTTCTTTTTACTTTGTCAGCATGATTGCAATGGCTGCTTTATTGGGATTTGCCTATTACATATGAATTTTTCTAGCACCTCACTTTTATATATGTATGTCTTTAAAAAAATTTTTTTTGTAAGCAACAGATCGTGTAGTCTTGTTTTTTTATCAATTGAAAATTTTTTTATGTTCTTAGATATGACATATTAATGTTATTCACTCAGTTTTATGTTTTTTTCTCCATTTGTCTGTAACAGGTTTTTTTTTTGGCCAATTAAGATTTCCCCCACTTACTCTGCAAATTGTCTTGTCAATAATTTTAGCTTAATCTATATTAAGCCAACTCTATTTTCACCAGTTCTCTTCATCTAACCTTCTCACCTCTCTCCCTCTTAATTTTAACTCTTTTTTCTATCTTTGAAGTTTTGCTTAACTTATTAGTCTCTTCTTTCTTCTCTTTATCTACTTAATGCTTCTATTTTTTCTATTAGTTAATTTCCCCTTATTTTTTTCCTCTTCAATTTGTTTTGTTTGTTCATTTTTATATTTTCATTACTTCTCTTCTTTTTCTGTCTTTTCTCAACTTTTATTTTTTGATACATGGAGTTTGTAATTATTTAGTCCTTTGTTAGGCTCTGTATTCTTCATGAAATTAAAGTGTCTAAGATATCTATTTTGTACTATCTTTTCTAAAGTGTTTCTATGTTATTACCTTGTTCAACTTGCCCCCTTTTATCCTATTTCATTTTGCTTCAATCTTAGAAACACTAATTTATATAGGCGATAGAGAGGATATTGTCCCATAGTGGGAATTTTCTTATGTCCTTGCTTCCTTGCTTGTCCATTTCATTATTAACCTTTTTCTTCTCCATGGTAATTTTTCTCCCACTCCTGTTTGCCTTGAAATCTCTTCCTATGGTCCATGCACTCCCAGTTTTCTACTTGTCAGTTTCCCCTAGAAACTCTAATTATGTGTAAAATCTCTGAAGCTTATACCCATTGTAAAATCATCATCTCCCTTTACAGAATATTTCTTTTCTCCCATAGGAAAGTAAATCTCCCTTTCATTACATTTTACTATAGGCTGCCTTCTTTCTGAGACTATAGCAGTTTTCTTCCCCCTTTATTGTTAGCCTTTGATTTTATTAGGTTATATCACATATTCCCCTCTATCTTCTTCTTCCCTTCCCTTCCCCTTTATGCATCCTTCCATTCTCTAATTAATCCTACAAAAATAAGATTGTCTATAGGTGGGCAATTATAAGGTTTAGGTTATGAAATTTCAGGACTCTTTCTCTACCATTGCCTATATTTGATTTCTGCTTTTACCCTTGTTTTCTCTTGTGCTTTTAGAAATATACCTATTAATGATTATCTGTTGTTATTCTGTAATTGTCCTTGGTAGCTACATTTGTTGACTTTTCTTGCTCATCTATTGTATGAAGTATTTTAAAAGGAAAAAAGTGTTCACATCTGGTTGTCTTTCTAAGTATACACTATGGATAGGATCTTGAGCACCTTTGCTCTCCAGAACATATAACTTTTCCCTCTGTCATCTTTTTTGATGGCTGTAACATATTTTTGTACTATTAGATTTTACTTGTCTTTGTATATGAAGGTGTTTCTCATGGTTGATCACAGAATGTGTTGTTTGTCATTGGAATTGTTAAATTTAACCACTGTGCCTTGGAGTTTGCAACATATCGTCCCCAGCCCTGTCCTAAGACTGTGGATTCTTTCAATTGGCGTCTTTTCTGTTGTTTTTGTTTTTTGTTTTTTGTTTTTTTAAAGAAATTCCGGGCAGTTTTCTTGCATTACTTTTTGAATTGTGGGGTTGAGATTTTTTTTTCATGTTCTTCAGGGAGACCTATAATCCTTTCTTCAAAATCAATATATTTTGCTTGCCTGGATATCACATTTTCTTTAAACATTATTGCTTTTTGGTTTTCTTCTTCCAGATTGTCCTTCAATTCTGAGCCTTTGCATTCCTAGTAAGTTATTGTCTCTGATTTCTTTGGTGAGACTTGCCAAGTATTTCTACCAAGGAGGCCTTAAATTCTGTTTTCCTAATTCTTATTTGCCTTATAGACTATTCAGAAACATTCGGCTCTGGCTCCATGCTCTCTTGAGAATCCACAGGATCCTGTGTCTCAATATCTTTTAATGCATTTTTCTTTGTCTTGCAATATATGTCAATTGAAGTCTGAACTCTTTTGGCTGTTCTGAAGGCCATATTCCCTTTGTTAGTAACACCTTTTCTGTTGGTTTACTTGCTTATGCTCAATGTTTTTAATTGAGTTTTCTTCCTCCTGAGATCTTTGGCAATTTTAGTCTTTTCTCCCCTAACATTCACCTACCTTCTGATGCTTTCCTCTTTTACGGCAGTTTCCCTGCTGACTAGACCTCAAAGCTGTCTCATCTTCCTTCCATGCTGGGCAATTAATGTGCCGCAGGATTTACACTATGCCACAAGTGACTTCTGGTGGGACAGAAATATGGCTCCAGGTGAATGCTTCAATCTTTCCTCAATAACATAACATTAATGGGCAGCTAGGTAGTAAAATGGATAATGCCCCAGACCTGGAATCAGGAAGACCTTAGTTCAAATCTGGCCTGAGACACTCAAGCTGTATGACCCTGAGCAAGTCACTTAGCTCTGTTTGTTTCATTTTCCTTATTTATAAAATGAGTTGGAGAAAGAAATGACACACCACTGCAGTATCTTTGCCAATAAAAAAAAAAAAAACAAAAACCAAGAGGGGTCTCAAAGAGTCAATCATGACTGAAAATGACTAAACAACAAATAGATTTATAAATCATTTAGCACAGTACCTGACGAACAGTAGGTATTTGATAAATACTTGTTCCTTTACCCTTCCCTTATGCCTACTTAAGAGCCATGCAAGGCAAGTGCTCTAGGGCATGAACACACACACACACACACACACACACACACACACACACACACCCCTGCCCAAGTTCTCTTTTTTTAAATCTGTTTTGGGACACAGATCTAGTAATGGTATCAGTTCACCTCTTAAGGGTTTATTTTACTGAGTTAGAATAACAAAATTCATTTGGAGGAACAAAAAGTTATTGAAAATAGTCAAAAAAGAAAGAATTAAGTAGACATAATTCTTTTCAACTTCAAAATATATTATAGAGCTGAAATAATAAAACTTATGGGGTAATGCTTGAAAGAATAGAAAAGTAGATCAATAGAACAGAGTAGACACATAAGAATCCAAAATTATTGAGCTCAGTAGCTAAGTGTTGGTCAACACACAAACATAAATTATGTAGCAAAAAACTACCCATTTGATAGGAATTGCTGGGAAAATTAGAAAGCAATTTTGTAGAAATTAAGCTTTAACAGCTTATACTATATTCCACAATTAATTCCAAATATGCATATGGCCTGAATATTAATTAATATAAAAAAAGAATACACTTAGATCAAGTATTTTTCTCAGCCAAGGCAAGGAGCTAAGTTCTTATCCAAACAATAAAAGCAACCATTAAAGATAAAACAGATATTGTTCATTGTGTGAAATTAAAAAGATTTTCAATAGAGAAAATTAATATAACTAGAATGACGGAATCAGTGAACTAGGGGAAAATCACTGTATCAAATATCTATGGCATTTATCTTACACCCGAGTTATATAGATCACTAACCAAAAGCTAGGAGAGCAGAAGTCATTCTATAGTAGATAAGTACTCAAAGAATGCAAACACTAAGTTCACAAAAGAATTTGAAATGAATAATCATATAAATTAATTTTCCAAATAACTAACAATAAAAGAAAAGCAAAATCTGAACAGTTCGTACAAAAAAGCAAAGGTTATAAAAGATAGGAATAGCAAATTTTGAAGACACACTTTTGTGCAATAATGTAATGTAATATAATATTATATTATAATGTAATCAATATAATATAACGAGTTGTATAACTATAATGCACTAATGATGGAGTTATGAATTTGTCCAAGAAATCTGTAATTATGCAAGAAACATTGTTAAAATATCCACTTGTGGTGCATGAATGTAATGACGTATTGCTGTTTTCCAAGAAAGATGAACGTAATGAATAGAGAGCAGCATGGGAAGACTTACATGAACTATTGCAAAGTGAAATAAGGAGACTAAGGATAATGATATGCAAGATGACTACAACAATATGAATAGAAAGAAAAACAAAACAATTGAAACCGAATGTTACAAAATTATAGTAGCCAAGTTGATCTTCAAAGAAGAGAAATAAAACATTACGTCCTTCACTCTTTACAAAGGTGAGGTACAAAGGTATGGATTGTACACATAATGTTTGATTTATTCAATATAAGTTTTTTCTGAAAACTTTATCCTCTCTTCCCTTTTCACTCTGGTTAAAAGAATAGTTCTCTGGTAGGAAGTAATAGGGATGCACTGAAAAATATTAAGTGATATATAAATAAAAGATATCAATAAAATGCATTTTAAAAGAATAAAAATAATTCAATTAAATTTCACATGAACCTTGAGAAATTGTTTCCTATTCCCTTGCACTCCCAACAAATACTGTATGTACTCTTCTTTATATTCATCTAAATTGTATGATGAACTTATAAGTGACTCATCATTCCTTGGGGGAATTAATGATTTTATTTAAAGAAATGAAGCAAATCCTATTCAAAGTCACATTATCCATGCAACTAAAGCTTTGACATATTGAAAAACATTTGCCAACCCTCCACTAGAGAGTTGTTCTTTATTTTGCTGGGGACAGAGCCAAGATGGTGGCTGGAAAGCAGGGACTTGCTTCAGCTGCGCCCTAAATCCCTCCAAACACCTGTAAAAATGGCTCTGAACAAATTCAGAGCTGTAGAACCCACAAAATAGCAGAGGGAAACAGGTATCCAGCACAGGAAAGCCTGGATGGTCAACGGGAAGCATCTATTGTGCAGTGCTGAGAGTGGAGGGCCGCCCCACATGGACAGCACCAGGACAGACCAGACCCTGAGTCGGCCAGCCACAACAGGCCTTGGGGCCATGAAACAGTGAGCTTTGGCAATCATCAGACTTCTCAACCCACAAAAGCCAAAGAGCAGGTTAGGGGGAAACTGTGGGATCGAGGTCAGGGCAGGTCTGGCTGCCAAATCTAGGGGTGGAGGAAGTGGTGTAAGGATGGCCATAGCAGCAGCAGGAAGCTCCTGAGGTTGTGTCCAGAGTGTCAGCTGCTTCCTGAGTCCCTGGCTAACACAGTGGGAGGAATCTAGCAGATCAGAGCAGGAGTACAAGGAGCTCTTTGTGGGCACAAAGGCAGATTCTCTTGCTGTGCACTGCTAGGATCTGTATTGTGGTGCTGGTTGGAAGTTCTTGGGGGAGGAGGAGCACTGCTTTGACAGAGCCTGGGGTGATAGTGGAATAAAAGTAGCTCTGAAAACAGCAGTGCTTGGACCCTAAAGCTTGGGACAAAGTACTCTCTACTCTATAAGCAGTCATATCCTGACAAAAAAGCTCAAGGGTCAAGTAGTTGGCTGGGAACATGAACAGGCAGTGAAAATGTACTCAGACTCAAACTCAGACTCAGACTCTAACTCTAGATTCATTTTTGGTGACAAAGAAGACCAAAAATTACAGCCAGAAGAAGTCAACAAAGTCAAAGAGCCTATGTCAAAAGCCTCCAAGAAAAATAAGAATTGGTCTTAGGTCATGGAAGAGCTCAAAAAAGATTTGGAAAAGCAAGAAAGAGAAGTAGAGGAAAAGTAGGGAAGAGAAATGAGAGTGATGCAAGAAAATCATGAAAAACAAGTCAATGCCTGGCTAAAGGAGACCCTCAAAATACTGAAGAAAATAACACCTTAAAGAATAGACCAACTCAAATGGCAAAAGAGCTCCAAAGGAGCTCCAAAGGAGGAGAAGAATGCCTTGAAAGGCAGAATTAGCCAAATGGAAAAGGAAGTCCAAAAGACCATGAAGAAATTACCACCTTCAAAATCACATTGGAGCAAGTGGAAGCTAGTGACTTTATGAGAAATTAAGATATTATAAAACAACCAAAGGAATGAAAAAATGGAAGACAATGTGAAATATCTCATTGGAAAAATCACTGAGCTGGAGAATAGATCCAGGAGAGATAATTTAAAAATTATTGGACTACATGAAAGCCATGATCAAAAAAAAGAGCCTAGATATCATCTTTCAAGAAATTATCAAAGAAAACTGCTCTGATATTCTAGAACCAGAGGGTAAAATAGAAATTGAAAGAATCCACCGATCACCTCTTTAAAAAGAACCCAAAAAGAAAACTCCTAAGAAATATTGTTTGCCAAATTTCAGAGTTTCCAGGTCAAGGAGAAAATATTGCAAGCAGCCAGAAAGAAACAATTTGAATATTGTGGAAACACAATCAGGATAACACAAGACCTAGCAACTTCTACATTACAGCAAAACTGAGTATAATGCTCCAAGACAAAATATGGATTTCAATAAAATAGAGGTCTTTCAAGCTTTCTCAATGAAAAGACCAGAGCTGAATAGAAAATTTGACTTTCAAACACAAGCATCAAGGGAAGCATGAAAAGGTAAACAAGAAAGAGAAATCATAAGGGACTTACTAAAGTTAAACTGTTTTGTTTACATTCCTACATGGAAATATGATGTGTGTAATTCATGAGACCTTTCTCAGTTTCAGGGGAATTGAAGGGAATATAGCCAGAGGGCACGGGATGAGTTGAATATGAAGGGATGATATCTTAAAAAAATTAAATAATTTTAAGGGGTGAGAGAGACATGTATTGAGAGTGGGAGAAAGGGAGAGATAGAATGAAGTAAATTATCTCACATAAAAATGGCAAGAAAAAGCAGTTCTTTTGGAAGGGAGATTGAGTGAATTTTGCTCTCATTGGATTTGACTTGAAGAGGGAATAACATACACACTCAATTGGATATCTTACCCCACAAGAAAGTAAAGGGAAGGGAATAAAGAAAGGGGGCATGATAGAAGGGAGGGCAGATAGGTGTAGGAGGTAATCAAAAGCAAACACCTTTCAAAAGGGACAGGGTCAAGGGAGAAATTTGGATAAAGGGGGACAGGATAGGATAGAAGGAAATATAGTTAGCCTCTCACAACACGAGCATTGTCGAAATGTTTTACATAATGATACATGTGTGATCTATGTTGAATTGCTCGCCTTTCCAGGGAGGGTGGGTGGAAAGGGAAGAGGGGAGATTATTTGGAACTCAAAGTTTTAAAAGCAGACGCTTAAAAATTTTTTTTAAAAAGTTGTTTTTTTGCATGCAGCTGGGAAACAAGATATATAGGGAATGGGGCATAGAAATCTATCCTGCCCTACAAGAAAGTAAGGGGAAAGGGAATGGGGGGGGAGTGAGATGAAATAGGGGAGGGCTGACTGGGGAACAAGGCAATCAGAATACATGCCATCTTGGAATGGGGGGAGGGTAGAAAAGGGGAGAAAATAAAAAAAAAGAAAATAGGTTAATTGAAGCATAAATATCCTTGTATCCTCCTGACTTCCAGTTTCTTCTAAAAATGCACATAGAAGGATAGGGAGTGGGTCAGAAACTAATCACTTGATAGTATTTGCCAGTTTATTTTGCGACGTGCTAGTTTTTGTTTTTTTTATTGGATTGGTAGAATGTTGGAGCTTGAATTGATCTTATTTGAATTTTGAGAACTACCTGGGTATTATATGCGATAATAAAAAGGATGATTCAGAAGGTGAAAAAAGCATGAGTTTCAGGAATAAAGGATCTTATTATTAGTAATATTTTCCTTTTATAAAAGTAATTACTACTGAATAATTCTAGTACAAATATGAAGAAAACTAGCATTTCCATAGCATTTTAAGACTTTCAAAGCACTATATGTGGCTTATCTCATTGATTCTCACAACCATGTGAGGTAGGTGTTATTATTATCCCCATTTTATGGGTAGGAAAACTAAGGCTGAAGGAGATTAAAGTGACTTACCCAGTGTCACACAATTAGTAAGATGTCTGAAGTTGGATTTCAGCTCTGGTCTTCCTAAGTTCAAGACCTGCCTTCTTATCCACTACGCCACCAAGCTGCTAGTAAGCATTGTAAAAATCTGTTAAAAAATATTTATGTCAGTACTAACTGCATTATTATTTTAATATAAAACTTTTTTTTCATTTTCTCATCTGCATAGCTTGGAAGCAAGAGCAAAGCAGTGATCTTATTTCATTCCCTGTACCCCAAAATTAAACCATAATCTGCTACTTGATGCTTCACTCTTCATTATGGCCCAATTTAGTAACATGAAGAGCAAGATGAGAAACCAGCTTGGGAGGACTTTTCAAGCACAAGATGCTTTTCTCATTAAAAACAAACAGACCAAGTTTTCAACCTGGAAAAAAGCATCATGGATGTAAAAATGACTTATCTTGATTTCTCTGTTAAATGAGGTGTTTGGGGCTTGTGCCCCAAATAGGATACCTTGTGGTACAGACACATTATAATTTTGTGTCGGGAAAGGTTTATGAGCTAAAAGGTTTTTGATAATAATGAGTTTCTCTTCAAATCTGAGTTATGTTAACTACTCATAATTAAACTCTAGGGCAGAGGTGAGGTGGAGAACTCTGGCTTCAAGGCCACATGTGGCCCTCTAGGTCCTTAAGTGTGGCCCTTTGACTGAATCCAAACTTCACAGAAGAAATCCCTTTAATAACAGGATTTGTTCAGTAAAACTTTGAGTCAAAAGGCAGCAGCCAAGGACCTAGAAGGCCACATATGGCCTCGAGGCCACAGGATCCCCATTCCTGCTTTAGAGTCATTTTTCACATCTTTCAAATACATAATGGACTTAGCTCCAGTTTCCCAGAAACATCACAGCATTGTAGAAAAGAGTCCAAGGACTAGGACTAGGAGAACTGTTTTGAATCACAGATACCATGGCTTACAAGCTATGTCAACTAGGGCAAATTACTTAAAATTTCTGAACCTGTCAGTCATCTAGTTAATGCATATTTTAAGGAGTTTTCACTATGTTCCAGGCATTGTGCTAAGATAGGTAGATAAAAAGAAGAACAATAACAAAAACCATGAAACAAAACAAAATATCACCTGTCCTCAAGGAGCTGTCATTCTAATAGAGATAACATATAAAGAGTGATATGAATATAGGGTATATACAGAGTTGATGGAAGGTTTTTCCAAAGGGAAAGGTCCCAGCAGATAGGTGTGGAAGCACTGAGAAAGGTGTCCTATAGAAGGAGATTTTCGAGCTAAATTTTTTTTCAATATACTAATTTTAATAAGTGAGATAAGAATGGACATACAGATTAATACAATTCACCATTCATATTGATACTAACCAAATATTCTAACCTCCCAATTCCTCAACTTATTAATTTCCCAAGACCTACTCTTCTACCCCATCTCAGCCACACAAAAGATGGTCATACCCTTGATCTTGCCATCCCATTCAAGTGGTCCACATCCATTTTCATAAATTCTTAAATTCCTTTATCTGATCATAATCTATTGTCATTCCGTATCTCTCTCTGCCTCCCAACTCCAAACGCAGTTGTTGATCCTCACCACGACCATCAATCCTTCCATTCCTCAGTTTCTGCCCTTGATATTACCCCTGCACTAGCTACATTCTCTTGTATTCCTTATCTCAACCCCTTGGTAAACCAATTCAACACTATATTGTCTTCTTTTCTCAAGTCCTTAATTTCTTTTTTTTCCCTCAGTTTCTTTCTTTTTAAATTTTTTTCTTTTATTATTTAATAAGGCATTCTTCTCCTCATTGTCTTTTTGGAGGTCTTTTGCCATTTGTGTTAGTTGGCTTTTTAAGGTGTTATTTTCTTCATTATTTTTTTGATCTCCTTTAGCAAGTTGTTGATTTGTTTTTCATGATTTTCTTGCATCACTCTCATTTATCTTCCCAATTTTTCCTCTACTTCTCTAACTTGCTTTTCCAAATCCTTTTTGAGCTCTTCCATGGCCTGAGACCAATTCACATGTTGTTTGGAGGGTTTTGATGTAGGCTCTTTGACTTTGTTGACTTACTCTGGCTATATCTTTTGCTCTTCTTTGTCACCAAAAAAAGATTTTATAATCTGACTCTGAGTACATTTTTGCTGCCTGTTCATGTTCCCAGCCAACTATTTGACGCTTGAGCTTTTGGTCAGGTTATGACTGCCTTGAAAGTGGAGAGTGCTTTGTCCCAAGCTTCGGGGGCCTTGCACTGCTGTTTTCAGAGCTACTTCTACTCCACTCACCACAAGCTCAGCCACACCAGTGCTCCTACTCCCCAAAGAACTGCCAACCAGGACCGTGATCAAGATTCAAGCAGGGCAAAGCAATAGAACCCTGCCTCTGTGCCAGCAAAGTGCTCCCTATGCTCCCTATCTGATCCACTGCTTGATTCCTCCCACCTGGTGGGCCAGGGACTTGGGAAGGAGCCACAGTTGGAGCTCTGGAAGCAGCCACTGGAGCTTCCTGCTGCTGCTGCTGCCATGCCCCCTCCACCACCCCTGGGACTGGGGTCTGACCACACACTTCTCTCACCAAGATTCATCAGTTTTCCCACTGACTTGCTCCATGGTCTTTAGCATTTGTGGTTTGATTGCTACAGCTCAGTGATTCCTGGCCCCAAGGGCCTGCTCATTGGATCTCCTCTGCCCTGGTCTTTCCTGGAACGACCCACTCTGGGCTGTGCTCCCCTCCCAGCATGGTGGGACAGACCCTTCCCAGTGATTATCCAGGCCATCCTGGCCTGCAGACCTGCTTCCTTCTCTTATTTTGTGGGTTCTGTAGCTCTAGAATTTGTGCAGAGCCATTTTTCACAGGTGTTTGGAGGGATTTGGGGGAGAGCTTAAGCAAGTCCCTATTTTCCAGTGGCCATCATGGCTCCACCCCCCTGAAGCTGACTCTTGAAGGAAGCCAGGAAAACTAAGAGAAGTGAGAGAACTGAACATTTCAGTCATAGTGGATAACTAGAGGAAAGACATAAAGACAAGAAAGAGAGTTTTGAATTTGAGACACAGTAAATAGGCCAATATAGATGGATAACAAAGTGAGTAGAGGAGAGTAAAGTATAAACAATCTATAAGGATAAGAAACAAAAAACAGGTAATGATTTAAATGCCAAGTGGAAGACTTAATATTTTTTTTAATAGAGGTAATAAGTGGAGCTTATTGAGTAGGGTGAATTACATGGTCAGACTCACTTTAGGAAAAAAAAAAATATATCTATATCTATATCTATATCTATATCTATACATACACATATATCTGTGAATGTTTTTGTACACAAATACATCCACACATATAATATGATATAATAATAACATGTGTATATGTATGTGTGTATACGTATGTATATGTACCTATATCTACATCTATGTCTATCTCTATCTCATAGAGAAATAGGTATCAATATATACACATTGCTCTCTTGGAAGCCAAGTAGAGGATGGCTTGGAGTAGGGTAAGTCTTGAGATGGAGGGACCACTTAGAGGGCTATTGCAATCAGACTTGAGAGAGGTGATGAGAGTCTACATTAGGGTGAAGGATCTGTCAGTGTTAGGGTGGTAATTAGAGTGGGACTTTTTGTTTTCTCTTTTAGAATACTAAGGTACTCAAGTACCTTTTGATAAGTCTTGCCTTTGGAATGTAATGGCAAGCAAAGTGGAGTTTTTGCTGTCTTTTGTTTCTTTGATTGAATCAAGAATCTTTGACCTGCTTAAGAAACAAAAAAGCCTAGTTCACATAGATTTGAGTTGCATGGTTGTGAAGTCCTCTGACCCTGAGAAGGGTATATAAGATCTGAGGTTGGCTTTTTGTTTTGGGGCTCTCATTCACTGGAAGAATGTTGTGTGATTTGACCAGATGAGACTCTGGGTAGCCGCTTGGGCCTGCTGAGTTTGAAAATCCAGATGTTGGTGCCTCTCTCTCTGGTAACTATGTATTCTTTGGTCATAGAGATAGAGGGCCATCTGTTGATCTCTGTGTATTATTTGCTCTGTTTATATAATGTATGTTTGTAGTTTCTGTTTGTATTTGCTCTGAAGTTCAGGGTGCTGGCTTTTTCCCCTGAACTAAGTGAATGGTATATGGATGTTTAATTAAAGTAAGATTGTTAATCCCTTAAAGTTGCTTTCCTTGGAAAGGCAGATCAAAGGACCTGTGCTGGCAGCTTTTCTGTGTGCTCTTTTCGTTGGTCTTTCACCTCCACAGCAGCTGCTAGCAACATTGTTGCTATAGTCAGTGGACAGAAGAGGACACAGATGAGTGTAAAAGATGTGACTTATACATGTCCAGATTACCTAAGAGACAGGGATCAGCTTTTGAGAGAATAAAGTCTGAGTTCCCCTATCATGTGAGTGGTAATAGCCCCTTCCATTGTCTGCCTAGCCAAAATAGGCTATGTCTTAAAAACTGCCAGACTGGGACCCTCTTCTTTCCTGCTACATCCAAGGAGTACGAAAATCTAAATTCACTCTTAGCGTGGGAGCCATAAGCTGAGGTAGTGAGGGAAGATATGATAGTTTTCCCTCTTCTTCCCTTTCAGCCTGTGGCCCTGAAAAACAGGTCTAGGGTTGGGGTTTGGTTTTGTTTTAGATTGTTTCATCTGTCCTTTATAGTTCTAGTAACTAGAAATAGAAGCTTCACTGGACTTGAGAGCTCAAGCCATGATGAACTCAGAGGCATAATTCCAAGGTAGATGTGCAACCAGCTAGCCCAGAGAGGAATCCTGAGAAGCCAAGGTACATGGGACTCCAGCCCTAGGGAGGCTTTGGACTTAGAATTTGGTGAGAGTATGCTATATAGGAACTGAGCTAAGCTGTAAACCTGGTCTCTTTCCCTTCCCTAAAGCCTAAAATGGGGGTGGGAAACTGAGGAGGAATGGAGGTGAAGAAGATTTACACCTCTTAAATATTTGTTTTTATTTGTTATTATTATATCCTTGAAGGAAATATTCCTCTGTGAAAGCTAATCTGACTCTTAAGTGGTTAAATGAAACATGAGTATTGTTGACCTCTAAAACTGAAGGACCACCATTAGTAGAGCCAATACCATAGAGCCTAGACACCCCCTCTAGTACAGTACCCTGTCTGAGTGGTGAAATGTAATACCCCTGGCTTTTAGGTTGTGGGGGCCAGAGTAATTAGTACTAAAGGAGAAATGTTATAAAGGTACAAACAACAAAATTTGACAACTGATTGGGCAAATGGAGGAAGAATAAGGAGTCAGGAATGAAATCAAGGTTGCTGATCTGGTTAAATGGGAAGATGGTGGCACTCTTAATAGTAATAGAGACATTCAAGAAAGGGAGTATTTCCTTACATGTAAATTGAGATAATGATTACTATACATCTTACCTCATGGGTGATGTTGTGAGGAAATTGCTTTTTAAATCAGAAAACACTATGTAAATGTGAGTAATTTTTAAGGACAGAAACTTTTGAATGCCAAAGAGATAATTTATTCTCTTTAGGGAAATTATATAAAACACTGAGGCCATATCTACATGAAATGGCTGGATTGGCCAATCTGCTCTGTGCGTAAACACATATAGATACATATACACATGTACAACTATATGTATACATGCATACATATACACAAATATATATAGATACATACACACATTTGTATGCATATGTACACGAAATGTAGATACGTAGATGATAGATAGACAGACAGACAGAAGTTCTTGGAGTCAGGAAGAGTTGGGTTCAAATAATGCCTCTGATAAAAACAGTTATGTGATCATGGGCAAGCCATCTTTTCAGCAGCCTAGTTAATTCTCTAAGACTATAAACTGAAGAGAAGGCACTGACTTGTATTAGACGATGGAATTTTGGGGCAGTGGAGAGAATATTGGGTCTGGAGTCAGGAGGACCAGAATTCAAATCTGGTCTCAGATACTTACACGCTATGCAACCCTTGGCAAGTCATTTAATACTTCTTGCCTCAGTTTCCCTATCTGTAAAATGAGTTGGAAAAGACAGCAGTAAAGCACTCCAGTATCTTTGCCAAGAAAACCCCAAATGGGGTCATGAAGAGTTGAAGATGACTGAAATGACCAAAGAAGAGAAATGAAATAAATAAATCCAGTCTTTATCATAATGTCTATCATTATGAATAGTAGATAATAGGAGATCTGCCTCAATGGATGATTCCATGACATAAAATTTAGTATTTTTCTGACAAAACAATTGGTCTAATTCATTGACAAAGATGGCTAAGCTTGGGCTCGACTATGTAGAGATATTCCAAACTATATAATTATTGTTCATTTCCAAGACTAATAAAAAATGTAGTTTTCGGGGAATAAGTGCTACATCCAGGCAAGTTCTGCTTCAATTCCAAAAATTCAATTGAATTCAATAAGTATTTTTGCACCCTCGTAAGCTGTAAGGCATTGTGGTACTCCCGAGTATTAGAAGATTTTAAAAAGGTATAATCCTTGTCTCAAGGGAATTGACATAGTAAATTATGAATGTGATGTGACATGTACATAAATAAGAACAAGACAAGATAGTATGTGATAGGCACTGAGGGAAATGCAGGAAATCACCACGGAGGAGACGGTGTCTAATCTGTATGGGAAGGGAAGAAAAAGAGAACAAGCATTTATCAAGGGCTTACTATGTAGCAGTCACTTTAAAAATATCAACCGTGAAGTAGGAAAATAATTTTGAAAGTTCATTCTCCACATCCTTTGTGATTTCAAAATCTGAAATAATTTTCTGAGCAAAAGAAATGATTTTGTTCACCGGGAAGAAAAAAAAAAGAGAGTAAATCTTTGAAGGTATCTATATTGCGAAACTTGAGTCCTCAAATTATGTCTGACATGCAACACCAACGTATTTGAGGGAAAGACCTTTGAGGTTTGAATGATTATTCCCCCCCGCCCCCAATTCTTCCACTGCACTTGTATGTGAGGAAACAGAACCTTCCATAAAAGTATCAATCTACATTCGGATCTTTTGTTTCTATTCTTAATAGGACAAGTATATGGCCTGGATTGATAATTCTGTTGGTATTGGGAGCTCTCAGATGAGAGAGAACATCTATCAAAAGCAAGTAGGTGCCTTTTCTATAATTTGTAGTCTTAAAGAGTTTCCCAAAGCCCTAAGAGGTTAAATGACTTGCCCAGGGTCACATAACTGCTACATGTGAGAGGTTGAAGTAGAATTTGGCTTTTTCTGGCTTGAAGGCCAGCTTTATCTCCATTATAGCAAATGTGTTAAACTCTCCACCAGCCACAGTGGACTATAAAACTCCAGAACACACTCAAAACAGATTAAAATGTAATTGGGAAATATTTAACATAATAAACAAAAATACAATTCAATACAGATAATGCTAATTTGTGATTTCTTAACCCAATATGTGACCCATAAGGATCCTGTCTGCATTTGAATTTACATCATTTAATTACAATTTAGTATTTCCCATGCTGCCTTTTTTTGCTGAGCTATGGAATACATTTTATCTTGGAGGAAAACCATTAATTGATGCTATTACCAAAAGTTAACACTAATGGATCTTATATTTATACAACACTTTATACTTTCTAGCAATGCGTGTGTCAATGGCATTACGTTCGCTCAACTTTCTGAGATAGGTGAGGTGAGATATAATTGTCTCCATTTTACAGAAGAATCTGTTAAACCTCAGTTGCCCAAAGTTAGCTGGTGAGTGTTGAAGCAAGGCCTTTAAAGATTCCTCAGGGAGATAAGGCAGCAATGTCATTTAAAGGTTTTGAGCTTTTCCGGGATTTCGGTTACATACAGAAAGAAGCCGACTAGCAAGGATCAACATCATGTTCCTTTAAAAAAAAAAGAAGTAAATAGAAACCCTCTGCAGATGTTTAGCTGCCACCAGATTATGTCAGGAGTCCTCTTTCCCGAGTAGTCCCACCTAAAATATGAGAACACAAGAAAAGCAATGCCTTGTTCTGATGTATACTTGCCTAGACCCAAGACATTATCACAATGATACCGAATGGAACTGGGAAAATATGCAGCCCTTGGAAATGGATTAAATGCACATACATTTTGTAATGAGTGACTGTAATGAAAGTCAAATGAATTATAATAAAATATGGAGTTTTAAAAAAGAAAACTACTCAATGCATAATGTTGCTGGGAAAAACATTTAACAGTTTTTCACTGCATGCTATTGTCAAAGTAAATAACTACCAAAGACAAACTTACAAAGTGGTTTTAACTCTAATGTGATGCAGAAAGTCAGTCATTTAATTTGTTAATTAGTATTATGCCAGAAACTATCTATTCAATATGAAGCAAATATGTTTACAATCTTATCTGCCATCTGTTTAATAGATGGGAGAATACTTAGAGCAGGATTCTCAAAGAGGGCTGTTGAAAATTTGTTCCACAATTAGTGGAGCAGATTTTTTAATTCTGGAAGAGTTTTGCATGTGTGGGGAGCACCTCTATGAAGGAGACAGTACATCACAGTGCTGCTACTCAAGATTAGCGATTGCCTATAATGGCTTTCAACAGATGCTCACCAATTGTAAAGAGTAAAAAAAAAATTATATATAGATCCAAAGGAATGCATCAATATATATCTATATAAATATAACATCAGCTCTTGCAAAGTGGCCGAGGCTTCGTACAAAAGCATTTTAGGGACAAATTTATAGAGATGAATAATATAGGGTTCCGGGTGCTCATGACACACACTGTCTATTTCTGTAATTAGCAATTTTTCAAGATTTCCTACAAGAAAGCTGCAATTATGCAGAGCACTAGCCATTAAAATGAATTCTCAAGGTGCTTTTTAAACTGCTCCTTAAGAATGTATTTTAGATCATTATTTGCAGGAGATTCGAAAATAAAATTGGTGATAATCAAGTGTCTCCGGTAGAATTGGCACTTCTTTGAGGCTGGAATGTGAGTAGTCAGAAGCCACAGCAGTTCTCAATGAAATCAGATAGATCGTTGAGCAAAAAGGGTTATTAATGTAGTTCTCTCTCCCTCCTATCACTAAAAAGTATATACAAGTTAAAATAAGATCATTTATAAGTGAAGGTGTTTTTCTCCTGATTTTATTAGAGTTCACTTTATTTCTTCCTTTAGTAAAGATTTGTTCATTACCATTTTCCACCATCATATTTTCATAATCCTAGTTTAGAAAGAATGGTTTTTCCTACTTGATAGAATTTTACTGAACAGAAATGAAGTATGCAATATGGTTTAGAAAAAAGAACTCAAGTCCTACTTGTCACTATTCCATAGGCCTGTCATGTTTTATGACTATCAATAATTAGTCATATCCTCTTTTAATTCATTTCCATCATATTTTAGTTACTTAATTATCATGAAACAAATCATAATGGCATCCATATATAAAAATAGTACCATTACTCTTATTTACTGGTATAGCTAAAAATACTTTGTATTAGTCAGCTTTTCTGTTTCTAGTAGATTTCACAGCATCATTTATAATCTACATTGAAAGGCTCACCTTTATCATTTTGTGCTCCTTTAGAAATCTCTAGAATGCTCAAATTGGAAGGAAGATGCCCAAGACTTCCTGGCTGAAAACCGGAATTGTCCATGTAAAACAACAAATTGCTTCATTAAATGACAGGTTATCTCCTTCCCTTCCCCCATCCCTTCATTCTGAATTTTCCACCTCTCTTCTTTCTTCTAATTACCTCTCCCTCCACTAGCAACTGATATATTTTGTACTTGGAATGTAAACAATTCACAAGAAGGAGGAAGTTGAGGAATATGTCTGTCACTGGGGAACATCCCAATTGTTATGCTATTTTATCCTTTTAAAAATTTCAACTTGGCTTATTGTGTAAAACTGACCTCACTTCGTGAGCTATGGGAAAACATGCTTTCGGGAGTCTTGTAACATCTTGCATAAAAACAATATCCCGTGTGGTAGAGCTCTTCCTCCTCACATTTTTTCCATGATACACTCATATGGGGTCATCAAGTGAGACAGAATGCAAGTAAGGGTTGGCCAAAGAGGAGGGAATGTTAGGGGAGGGATGTATCTCTTTGTGAAATTACTTTCTGTAGGTCTTTTAAGATTCCAGGTTTAACCTTCTGCCCCCAAATATTTAACATATTATATATAATACATATATATATATATATAATACTCACATATACATATAACATATTCCACCCATATGAATGTATTATATAATATATAATATACATTTAAACCCCACAACTGGTAGGGTCAGGAACTCAACATCTGTGATTTGACTGAAGGTTTTTAGTATGCACAGCCCCCTCCTCCCCCACCCCCAATTAACTGCATTACTGACTAACAAGGTTTAGCTGAACAGGCACCTGACTCCTTCAAACCTTCTGGATACAATACAAAAAGTCCAGTAGAAGACATTATAGGATTAAACCCATTGTAACATTCTAAAAATCAATTCATCTGTTCCTAATAGTGTTTCAATAGTATCCTAGTAACCTCTTCTGTGAAGCTTCATATGGTCTGTATTTGCAAACACTATTAAAAAAAAAAAGGCCTTGCATTCAAAAAAAAAAAAGATTGTGTTAAATCTCTTCCCAGAGCTGCCTGAGAGGTGCAGAGACTCCAATGTGGGCAAGTGTATTTGCCAACATGCCATATGGGAGTCATGGTTGGGACTTTTTTTTTTCTAGAATAATTAAATGTTGATGGCAGAGTTCAAATGGATCATTAAAATTCAAAAGTGTAAGAAACAGATTTTTTCTTATGTTGCTGAACGCTCCAGAGGGCTGAATAGCTAGCAGAAGTGAGCCAGGCTGCGGCAGTGATCAGCGTGCGCTGTGATGGTACTAATTTGATCATAATATAGTCATCTCTGAAGATTACAGCTATTCAATTAAATATTCTAATTAACCTGAAGTATTAGGCAAATGATACTAATTACAAATATTCTCCTGAGATTCACAGCAATGAAAATCCCACTTGCAACTGATACTTCTAGCCAATGTTTCGTAACACAATGTCCTATATCATAGGCTTTCAGAATATTAAAATGCAGTTAATTTGCCTAAACCTCATTTGTTTAATGGCATTAGCATTTTGTTTGAAATTGTAATAAACGTACATCCCGCTTTCAAGTAAAATTTAAAATGAGTGTACTCTTGGGGTAACTTAAGATTCCTGTTTACAGACCTAGCACTTTATTCAGTAAGCGGAACAGTTTGAGCTTAACTTTCAGCCATTAAACATATTGAAATTGTTTAAAAATGCTAATAATTTGTCTTTTCAAATAAGAAAAAAGGATATTTTGCAGTAAAATTTCATTATGCTACCCATGTGACCAGTTTCCTACTGTGAAGGCCCCAGTGCTTGAACTTTCCTTGTCGATTTGTAGGAGAACACTTTTATTTGGAAGGGTTGCAGGGGGCTTTTAAAAGGCATTTTTACTGGAAAATACTGCCATACTCCTCCTTCCCCTCCACTAGTTTTCTCTTTCTTCTTTACATGATATTTAGCCCCCTAAGGTGTCTGCTTCTCTGTTTCGCCAACCTTGAGTCAGGGACCCAAGATAACTGGCTGCAGATCTACCAGAATTTAACTTCCCTTCTCCCTATCTGAAAACCATCTCCTCCTTTGCGGGTTCAGGGACAGCCTTGCTATGCTCTCAGCTACAAATCTGAGAGACATTTCTGTGCTGTGCCCCTGGCCCAGAATACTAAGGGATTCATGGCTTCTAAAGTTCTGAACAGTGTGATGAAGGCGAAGTGCCCAGCCTACTGTATGAACAGGTGTGCTGAGGTTTTCAGAGCAGCCTTTTGTTCCAGCAAATGAAGATTGGGATACTGATAAGCCCTGCAGTTGGAGTTTTAGAGGGCCGTGGCAGTGGTGCTGTACTAGCTAGGAGAAAAACAGATGGCTGTTCTCCACATGTGATTTATGGCCCTAACATATATGTTCCAGTCCTAGAAACAGAAAGGAGGCAAATGTGGTTATTATAAGTAGGGATGAAGTTGTATATGTGTCTGGTGGGTGGGTAGGTGCAGATATGATGGATTGAATCCATCATTCATGAATGGACAGATCATGTCTTGCAATGAACTAGCAAAGTGAGTAACTTAGCAGGGATGAGAGAGACTGAATGAGGATAGTTTATTATTCAAAACGAACAAAAAGAACGCCATATATCATAAGAGTTTGAAGTGACAGGGACAGGCCCATATTTGCTAAAGGGAATGAGGACACAGGAGTACTTGATACTACTGCTAGTTAAGTATCTTTACACAAGAACAGAGAGTCTTTCCTGTATGCCATGTTTATAGAGGGCCATGGAAGCATTCCAGAATTTACCCAAGGAAGAAGTGATACAATCGCTCTATTTCTTCAGGGAGTTCATGCAACACCATGAATCTACAGCTACCTTCTCACGGGGGAGTGAGTGTTCAAGAATGATTTACCTCTTTAAAGGAAATGAATACACGGATACAATAAAATTGCTATGTGCTACATTGATCTCCTTAAAATAGAGGAAGTAAGGAGGGGCTTTCATTAATAAAAAGTGAATAGAATGGAATAAGAAATATACGAGGAGTAGATAATACAGCATGATGTCCACATTTACAAGGGAACAAGCACAAAGAATTGGTCAACTTTTATACGAGCAGTAACTTCCGCTTTTATCATCGAGGGACAAATTTGTTTTTATTTTTTCCAGTGAATGAAAATCTCGGTTGTCTAGTGCATTTGATTTTCTTTGGATCAGTGTTTTTGTAGCAAAGAAACCTCATTTTTTTTAACTGAGTGACAAGGTATTTATTATATATTGAGCAAAAGGTGAAAAAATGAAAGTTTTTTTTAATAAAGGTACAGCTTCATCTCCAGCATCACAACACACTTCCTTTTCTAGGTAGACAAATACACCAGGTTCAGGTTGCCTCTGTCCATGGGAGGCAATGTTTCATCTTCTTGAGAAAGTGGGAGAACTCAGATCATTATGCAGCAGCTCCCAGGAGATTTATTTTCCATAAAGGAAGAAGAAATATTTGAGCAGAAAGTCTGATGTTCTACTGAAATGGGGAAATAGGGAAGTAGGAAGGAGATGCTTGAGAACACTGCTTAGAGTTATGTTATTCCTCAAAATAAGAAAGACTCCAGAATTACATGCAGCTTACCTTTGGTAGGACAGGTGGAGGAGAGAAGGAGAACATAAGAAAGACTAGAATATGAAGATAGCAAAGACCGTAAAATTTAGAGGAAGATTTAAACTGTTGATTGGTTAAAAATAGTTTTTATCTTCATCACGAGTACATTTCTTGGGGTTGCCTTGTCTCATGCTCCAGTCATTCCTGTACAGTGTTCTTTCTTGGTCCTATTTTACTCAGTAGCACTATTGCTCTACAATTTCTCTTATTTTAACTCTGTGTCGAATCTCCTGTGCAGGTGGAGCAAAGGGTGAAAATTGTACTAGCTGGTAAAAAGAACACAACAAAAAGAACAAGAAAGCAGCAATGAGAGAGAAAAAGATCATCAACAGGAGGTGGAGCAGGAGAGAGGAAAAGGGAAAGAGAGATACTGGGAGATGTGGGTTGGGGCAGGGGGAGGATGGAAAAGGCAAACTATAAAAAAGCATATTTTAAAAATTGGAAGCATCTGAAGAATAAGATGGCTAAGAAGGTGAAGATGCAATCATTTGTATAATGTCACTAGTGTTTCATTTGAAGAGGGTTTTCTTTTTTTTTAATGTCCAAGTATATGAAACTAATTCAATGTGAGTTTTGGAGAGGGACTATATGCTTGAAGGCATGGAATTAGAGATTGAACATTTATTCTTTTTTTTTCTATTTCTGATTTATTGTATCCCCATTTTTCCTCACTTATTTTGCAGAACCAAACACAACCTGCTTTTAGTCAGTTTTTTTGTTCATGAGTTTTGGGATAAATAGCCTTCCACAATGAAGAGAGAACAAGTCACCAGTCTATTTCCCCCTTCTTACAAACACCTCTATGGCTCCTGATTATTTTTGGCTACTGTTTAGCATAAAAATATCTGCACTGAAGGAAAGATATTTTTAGAAGGCCATAAACTATATGCAAGTTGAGATTAGGCATGCATTGTAAAAATCAAGTTAGTTTCATAATGAAATGATTTCCTATTCCCAATTCACGTAGACTCTCTCAGTGGGCCAACAAAACCATTTTCCTGTTAGAAGACAGAATGACTTCTCTAGAGGTGATGTTTACTAGCAAAGTTCTCTAGAACCCATGACTGACTGAGTTTGAGCTTTGGTTTCTTTACTCACAGACTGGTTATAATTTTTTGATTCAACCTGTATGAATTTACAGATGAATACCCTCATAATATCCTGATACCCACTTGGTTCATCCCAGCTTTCTCTAAAGCCACTCTGGGAGGTACCATCATTACTTTGCTTTTTAAGTTGTCAAGGCCATGCCAAATGGGCCAGCCAAACTGTTGCCTCTGATGTTTTTTGGCACAGAGAGATCACTCTATGGGGTCACAAAATCAGTGCATGCATAACTAAATTTATCTAAGGGAAAAATACAGAATTTAAAAAAAAGCACAACCATGATGAATTATTAATATCCTCCCCTTTACTTCCAAATACTTTTATATCCAGAAATCCCAGGTCTATATACATCAATTAATCTTCTATATCCTTCCTCTTTAGGTGTCTGCACATGTTTGATGCTGTCTACATACTTTGGCTGCCATAAAGAAGAAACCGCTTTGTAGTAACATAAGTGAATAGGATTATCACACACACACACACACACACACAGAGACACACACACACACAAATACTTTGACTAAATGTTCATACAAGAATGCCCATACTTATGAAAGAAATCTCAAAAGATAAAAACCCAACCTACCCTCCAACAATTGTAAATCAAAATAAGGCAATTCCACTCTGAATGAAAAGCAGTTCGAAATCAGGCAAGTGTGAAAGGCTGCAAAGTAACTATTTTGTTACATGTTTTTATGACATAATTATATTGATCTGAAAGACACTCATCCAGAACTGCAACCTTTTATACCCCAAGCTAAAAAAAAATCCTGTATAATCTTTTCAATCACTTGATATTCATAGTCTTACTCAAAGGTCTCTGAATATGTCATGTGTGTAATACCAATGCAAAAATTGGCACCGTAGTCACTACCAGCAATATGTTTCAATAAGGTAATTTTCTTGCTGCCTAAGAACATCAGCAGGGTGCAATCCTGAACAAAAACAGAGTATGACATCTTATTCAAGCATACATCTGGAGGACAAAACTATACTTTATTAAAGGAAAATGGGATTTCAGGATTGTTTTGACAAGCGGTAAAAATTCACACCTCAGTTTACATACAGTATAGCGTTTAAATTTAAAGTGCTTGTGCATCTAGAGTGAGTAGAGGTTGCCAGACTAATGAGCACTGCCTTCACACCAGCCTATGCAAATAACATTTAAGAACAGCCCCTGCAAGAGAAAAAAAAAGAAAGGTACTACTGCTGGGCTCTATTTTCTGCTTTCCATTTTTGCTTCCTTTTGTTTGAATTTTTTTAATGACGAGTTTCTCGGTTGTGTTTCAGGTAACTTTCAGCCCTCCCCCATTCTGAAAGTCAAACAATGATAATGTTTCCCAACTTGATTTTCAGGGTCACCCTAATTCATTGGGGGGAGGAGGGAACCCACATCTCTCTGACCTTCTTAAATCAAATTAATTGTTGAGATTTAAAATAAAAACTGAAAATAATGTCAGATTTTAAAATACCAGCTGTGCTCAAATACTTCCCTTCTTCTAAATCACCTGCTTTTATAGCTTTCTGAGTCTTTATTACCCTTTGAAAGCCTGTCAATGATTTTAGACCTCTCTACTGATTTTGAAGAGTGTTTTCCCATTTTCCCAAGTCAAAATCATCAAAACATTCACCATATTGGTTGCTTTTAACCATGTGAGTTCCTGTAGGCATCAAACTGACTATTAGGTTCCTTAAAAAGTGTGACTGCTTTTATTTAGGAAGTTCAGGTCTTTGTTTCTGAAAGCAGGAAAGATTTTCCACAATTAAATATTGAAAACACCTGAAAGGGATTACACTGCAGCAAAAAGCTCTTAAAGTTTGAGGGAGACAGTAGAGACTTTTTCTTCAAATAATGCCCCAAATCCATTCATCAGATCAACATACATATAATGAGCCCTTATTATGTGCAAGATATGACTCTCAAAATTAAATAAAATAAAATTAAGGCTAAAGTGCATTACTAACCAAGAAAAGGTGGAGGGATCTCACAAGAATAAGGTAAGTGAAATTACACTTATACACAGATACAGATATTTAAAATTGTTCAATAGCACTCACCTGTTTGTTAAAAATGACGTAGGAATTTAGCTGTCAGTTTTGGACAGTGGGAAGAAAGACATTTGAAGAGAAAACTTAAAATGCCTGTGACCAGCATACTGACTCTGTTCCTAATCTTGACATTCACTCCGTGATTTTACCAGTTGAGTGTTACAGGTTATGTGAATGAAGCATTTGGGGTGATTACATGCTTACGGATTTCTAAACAGTATTTGCCATTTCAGTAATAAATGAAAACCTGCCCATACCACTGGTTTCTGCAACATTTGTACCTAGGATTTTCACCAAATTGGCAGCCCCTTGTTTATCTGAAAGCAGATGTGTGCCCTGAAATGATTTGTGGGCCCACAGCAGACAGTTACAGAATAGCATGCAGCCAGTTTAGCTAATAAAATGGTCATATTAGTTGTGAAAAAGGACAAAAGCCCATTTTAAATGCACCGTGTCAATGTTTTTACAGCATCCTGAACCCTTATGTTAAGGTCATTATTAAGTAATGAATAGGATATTTTAAAAAAAAGAAATAGCATTAGCCAAGATCAGATCATCAAATTGCAGGGTCCTCACCTCAATCATCATTTCTCCCAGGTCAGAAATTATTGATGCCTGCCTTTGGCTAATCCCTTTGCGATCTATACTATGCATCCCTGCTGCTGTTTGTGCATATTCAAAATGCCCATCTTGGCAAATGGAAAATGTCATCAGCAAGCTGGAGTCCTGACAAGTGGGACAGAGAAGGAGACCCATGAAAAGAAATGACAGCGACAGATACTTTTCCATAGGTTTCATTGCTGATGTGAGTGATTTTAGATTAAGAATAATTTGTAAATGGATTTACCTTTTCACCCCCCATTTGTTTGCTTTGGGGATGTTTTATTTAATGTTTTCTTTCAGAAGACAAAAGCTCGTTTGACTTCCATGGCTTTTATTAGAGTTTCCCACAACCTGCAAAAATGTTAAAAGATGGTTTATGAACTAAGGAGCCTAGGCTTGAGACAGGAGAGGCAAGATCATTGCCTCTTAACAGGGCACAAACAATCTTAAGCTTTCCTTTAGTGGCCATGTCTGAAAAGACAGGCCTAGCTTAGCTCTTCCTTTCTAACTCGAAAGAACGCTTCTTTAAAATCTTTTCAGATCTCCAGCAAAAAGCAGCAATCATATGCTACAAAGCCTCATGGACTGTATTGTTCTGCTCTCCATACACTGATTTATTCCTTACCTTTTTTCAGCAGGCATCATATATGATACATAGCATACAAAGGATGACTGTTACAGGAAATGACAAGCAATGAGAACAATTGCTTTTTGCCAAAGGTACATAAAAATCATGTCATTTCCTGTCATGTGTGTATTGGTTGTGTTATCTTGATCCATATTTAAGTGAAGATTTTTAAAAATACAGCATAATCATAAGCCTCTACTTATATATACAAAAAGCAGAAAGAAGGTAACAGTAGAGTTGATGCATTTGGCAATCATTTCCAAGGAATTCAAAGACACCATCCCACTCATTCACATCATCGATAGCCACCAACTGTGAGCAAGGTAGGAGACTAGCCACATTAGCCAAATCTCACAATAAGAGAAACAAATACAGGGGAAAAAGCATGACTCAATTTGGATGAGGAACAAAAATGTAGAATACAGCTACCTTAGAGTCTCTATCTGATATTTAATTTCCAAGGGTATATTGTTTCTTGGGTCTGATGCCTATGTACATTATTTCCAAATTTATCTGAAATAATTAGAGGTCACATTTCCATAAAGTTTTAAGATTTACAATGTATTTTCCTTATGACATTTCCTTGAGTTAAATTGTGAAGTTTTTATTATCCATATTTTACAAATCAGAACAGAGACTCGAAAAGGTTAAGTAAGTGTGAGGTTTTGAGTCAGAGGACCTTGGTTCAAATTATCACTTTGCTACCTTGGACAAATCAATTAAGCGTTCTAGATTTCAGTTTCCTTATCTCTAAAATGAAGGGAGTAGACTAGGTGGCACAGTGCACAGAATGTCAGGTGCGGAGTTAGGAAGGCTCATCTTCCTGGGTTCAAATCCAACCCCAGGCACTTATTAACTGTATGACCCTGGACAGTCACTTGTCCCTATTTGCCTTGTTTTCCTCATCTGTAAAATGAGCCAGAGAAGGAAATGGCAAACCACTACAAAATCTTTGCCAAGGAAACTTTTCCAAATGGAGTCACGAAGAGTCAGACATGACTGAAATGACTCAACAACAACATTGTTCCTCCTAACTCAATTTTCAAGTCTATGCTTCTATGAAAAGCAAGCGTTATAAGTGGGATTAAAACACTACTGTTGCACTGTTTACTATACTACTCCAAATTGTATGTCTCCGGTAGGAATAAACAAAAACCACTCTGACTGGTTTGTATTATTTTAAAGTAAATTGTCAGATTGGCTACTATAATATTAAAAGTGAGAAGAGACAGTAGGATTTGAATATGCTAAGCTTCATGGCCCTCCAAGGCCATCATTCATTTACTTGCTCAACTAACATTTATGGAATGACAACTGCATGCAATGCACTGTGGCAGGTGCATGTGGGGAAACAAAATGAATAATGCATGGTTACTTTTCTCTCTCAGAGCTGAAAGTTCTGTAGGGGAAATACACATGTTAACCAAAAAATACAAGCAGAATATGAAATCATAATAAGGGAAATTCATGTAATAAGAGTGCTTAGGAACATGGAGATTGCACCTTTTGGAGTCCCAGGGTTCGTTTAAGATTCTGGTCCTACCCCTTTCTGTCCGTATAACATGGAGCAAATAATTTAACTTTTCTAGGCATAAATTCCCTCATTTTAAAAATGAAGAGTTTAGATTAAACAGCCTCTAAGTTCTCTTCTAGCTATGAATGACTAGCTACTAGTTACTATAATTAGTGTTGCTTTTAGTTACTTTATATTTTATGAACCTGTGATCTCTACCTTCATATGGCTTGGGACACCTTGGAGAGGCACCATCAGACTGACTGAAGTTAATTATAAGGCATGTCTTTTAAAGGTTCCAGAGGTGTGCTGGAGGCAGCTTGAAACTGATTGTTGTTTTCATTGTGAGCATTTATACCTCTAAAATCACAAATGCTACATATTAGGGCTTGATTCATTATTTTGTTGATTGTCTAGACTTAGGAAAGTAATGGAGAAAATGTTTATAATGTAGATTAAATTTAGAAGTATGTAATGCATTTTTAGAGAGCCAGTTGTTGAGTATTTACTAGCATGCCAATGGAAAACTCATGTTTTGTTTTGGTTTTGGAGGTCAGTTAAGGTGGTATAATTGAAAGAACTATGGAAGTCACCTGAACAAGAAGACAAGGATTAGACTTTTTCTCTGATCACTACAATCATTCATACCTCTCCAAAACATAAGTTATTTGCCAAAGATAAAACACCTTCAGATCCATGGTCAAGGACACCCAGAATGCCAAAAGAAAGTAAAAGAAAAAATAAGAACAAAAAAACATGAAGTTATGCTCACTGACCCTAAGCTCATTTAACAAGCATCTCTCACATTCCAAATTTCCAGTAGCAAGGCTAAACTAACACACCTATGGACTGAGGCAACAAAAACAACCCCACACTCTGGTCCCTCCTCTCTCTTTCCAGTGCCATAGAGACTCTGGTCCCAATCTATGGCCTTAACAAACAGAATTGTAGGTGAGAGCCCTTCAGCGGCAAAAGTCTGTTGTTGGGTATAGCCAGGTAGCACCAGATCTGCATAGCTCTGAACTGCTAGTGACAGGGCAGACAACCCCATAGCACAAGTGTGGCAGATCTCTGAATTGCATGTATGGGGCTAGAGAATTGAGGGAGCAGAGAGAAAAAAACAGGACACTGAGGCAATCCGCTACCTGGGCAGAGGGGCTGTGTAACATTCCTCTAAACCTGAGGGGAAAAGTCTAGCATCCAGCTGGGGCCAGTTGTGACCACCCCAAAATCACCTGGTTCAGAGAGCTAGACTAGTGAACCTAGAATTGCTTAGGTCCAGTACCCAAAGAAACCACCATTAGAAGGGACAGAATCAAAAATCAAGATGGTAGAAAAAGCTGTCCACATCCAGAGAAAGAATTACAGAGTCTGAATGCAGACTGAAGCAAACTTTCTGCTCTCTCTCTCTCTCCCTCTTTTTTTTTGGTTTTGTTTCTTCTTTCTCATGGTTCATTACATTGGTTATAATTCTTTACAGCTTGACTATTGTGAAAAATGGGTATAATGTGAAAGTATATGTAGAACTTCTACAGATTACATACCGTCTTGGGGGAGAGGGCAGGGGAGAAAATTTGGTACTTAAAAACTTGTGGAACTGAGTGTTGTAAACTAAAAATAAAAAAAAAATAAATTAAAAAAAACAAAAATCAAGGTGGGGCAGGGAGTTAGAATTACCAAAGATCTCAGGAAATAGAAAACTCAAAGACTTTGAACATAAGTAGATAAAACAACAGGGAAAATATTAATAGTAGATGGAAAAAAATGACCTCTAGATCTAGTAAATGAAGAAAGGCATCTATGAATAAAAACTGGAAAATAAAGGAAAATGATCCAACATTTGATAAGACAGAAGAACCTGAAGAATGTGAAAACATAGAACCACAAGATGCTGTTCCTGAGTGGTCCTGTGGCTTACACAGAAAAATAATAGGCAGAAAAGAAAAACCAGAATCTGTGAGGACAAGTCTCTTCAAAGAAACAAAAAGGAGATCAATAGATTGGAAGTGTAAATATATGGGATTGGAGAACAATATAGAAGAGAAGCAAAAAGAATAAAAATATTTTTAAAAACAGTATAAAAGCGAAATAAACTAATCTCCAAAACAAGACACACAAAGACAACCAAAGAATCATAGGTCTTCCAGAAGAATATGATAGAATCAAAAACCTTAATGCCACAATGCAAGAAATAATAGAAGAGAATTGTCCAGAACTTTTGAACAGGGAAAATGAAAATTGAATTCATAGACACTTCCAGAAAGAAGCCCAAGGCTGCAAACTCCAAGAAAAATAGTGATTAATTTTAATTACTCAATTCAGAATTTAAAAAAATGTTATTTAAGTGATTAGGAGAAAGATATTAAAATACAACGGAAAGGAAATTTATATAATCACAAGATTATTCTGTGCCCACCAGAAAAGATAGGAGAGAATGGAATACTGTGTTCTGAAAAGCAATGGAGCTCTAGATGGGGTCCAGGTTGGCCTACTCAGCAAATCTAAATTTAACCATAAAGGACAAAAGATGAGTATGAATAATCATAAATAAGAGTTTGCAATATTTTTAGAAAGAAAACCAGAACCAAAGAGATTATTTATTTCAGCATCCCAAACAACAGAAAAACAGGAGAAGTAAATAAATGCAGCAGGAAAGAACAGTAACAACAATAGAGTAACAGCAGAAAGACCAGCAAGCAACTTCCTTCTAAATGTACCCAAGGAAACAGGAGCAAAGGTAATATCCCTCTGGTGGTAACAGTCATGAGGTAGTCATTGGGCATTATGGACAGAACCTGGCAACATCTTGCCTACAGGATAAATGCTTCTTTTGTGGGACTACAATACAACATGAGAGGGCATACTGTGGGGGGGGAGATATGAGTAGAATAGAGAAAAGTATATAACGCACAAGGGTCAAATCAAGGCCTAGCAATGAAAGAAAGGTGATCCCTCTGGTTTCAGAAGGAGAAGAACCTAAATGAGAGTAGATTAGGAAAAGGAAGAAAGGAATTAAAAAGGAAGGGAAAAAAGGAGACCTTGTTTTGGTGGTAAGAGGGAGTTGCATTAATAAAGGCTTTTATTGATTAAGGGAAGTGATCTGTGAAGGAAGATAGAGACATTGCACTTGGCCTAGCTTGGGGGATTTGGTGCTTGTAAAGTTTACTTCTCCTACTCCAGAAAGAGGAAATTGAAGTTCCTTGAGGCAACTGGCACCTGGGGGAATGGGAGAGCAGGGACCTAGGGAAATTTTGAGGAAAATCTAGGAAAAAGGGTAACCAGGAGAGGATATCTATAGATCATGGTGAGCTGCACAATCAGGGATGTAGTGGGAGAAGGTCCCTACTATGGGACACTGTTTTCTCTGACATCTTCAGCAATTAGCATTTTTCTGAGAAGGAGGGACAATGAAAAGGGTGATCCATGGAGCAACTCTAGAAGATAGTGGCAGAAACTACCTAGAAGGGAGAGCCTAGAATGGATATTTCTGAAGTTCTGAATGCATGAGAATTGTAGAGAAAAGAAAAAATCCAGATAAATATAAGGTCATTAATCATAGAATGATGGTCTAGAGCAAACAGAAAGAAAGGATGAATAATATGAAGAGAGGGGGAAAAACAACTTCTTTTTGAAAAGGGGCTCAGATAATTTAGTTAAAAAACTAATGAATAGGATTAGTTGAAAGAGAGGAGAGAAAGGTAGGAACTACTTAACTGAGAGAGGAAAAAAGTGGGGATAATTACATAGCCAGATAAAAGCAAGAAAGGAACTAATAAGCAAAAGCCCAAAGGAAAGGGCTAAAGAATAAGAGGAAGGGATCAGCAGAGAGGTGAAGAGATTCAGAGGGAATAGGATCATCTTAAAAAAAAAGATTAAAGTAAAGTAACTGGAGAAAAATAGTGTCATGGTATAATGGGACTTTTTGCTGTTTTTTCTTTTGGAGTGCTTCTCAGCATGAAGGCAATCAAGTGCCCTTGATTGAGTCTTGCCTTTGTTTGAATCAAGAGTCTTTGATTGAATCAAGAGTCTTTGATGACCTGCTTAAGTCACAAGAATGAGTTTGAGTCACATGGTTGTAAGGCCTTCTGACCCTGAAGAAGTGTATATATACTCTGAGGTTAGCATTTTGCTTCAGGGGTTTACTTATTGGAAGAGTATTCCTGTGATTTGGCCAGACTAGGCTCTGGGTAGCTGTTAAGGAGTCACCCCCCAACCCCAGCTTTGAAAACTCAGATGTTGGTGCTTCTCTCTCTGGTAACTATGTATGTATTTCTATGGACAGACAGAAACTCTGTCTGCTGATTTGTGTTATTTACTCTGTTTATATAATTTCTGCTTGTAATTTCTGTTTCTGTTTTCTCTGAAGTTTAGGGTGCTGACTTTTTCCCCTGAACTAAATGAATCATATATGTATGTTTAATTAAAGCAAGATTGTAAACCCCTTAAAGTTGCTTTCCTTGGAAAAGCAGATCAGAGAACCTGTGCTAGCAGCCCTCCTGTATGCTGGTGTTGTTGACTTTATACTTCCATAGTAGCTGCAAGTAACATTGTTGTTACACATGGTTACAGAACAAAAGAGGAAAATATTTTTTAAAAAAAGACAAAAAATCATGGATTTGCAATTGGAAGGGTCAACCTTGTTCTGCTACTTATTAGTTATGTGATTTGCATAAATCACTTTCTCTTCCTTTAAACAGTTTTCTCCTTTGTAAAAATGAGGGGATTGAATTAGATGCCTCTAAATTCCTTTCTAGCTATAAATCCTATGATCCTATGAAATTACTAGTGGATGCACAATTTTTCTGTTTATAAGAATTAAAAAAATAAAGCTAGTTTAATTAATATGAGGACACAAAATATTATTGAAGTATGTAACTACATTTAGGATTGTTTTTAAATTTTCAACTGTTAGAAAAACAGAAAATTGAATGATTAAGCAACATGTTACAGGATGTGTGAGTTTTTTTTTAAAATATACTTCTGATTATTCTATAGTAACAGTTTTACCCACCACCAATTCTTAATCCTTTAGGGCATGGATTATTTCAATTTTGTTTTTGCATCCCCTTTTGCCTAGTACAGTATCTGGCCCATAATAGGCCCTAAAGAAATTGACTAATTGATTGGTAGTATAGTCAAATTGCAGAATTTTGATGTGTTTTTCAGGGTAGGTACTATAGTACTTATTCTGAGTAAGGGCATCTGGGACAGAAGCTTTTTTAAGTACTATCATCATTTTGATCCCTGTAAAAACAAAAGTTGATTTGTTTAACTATTAAAGCAGAAAATTAAATGGCTATAGTGATCTTAGAGAGTCCCAAATTATAAAGTTTTGACTCAGTTTCCTCATTTATGAAATGAGGTATTTGGACTGGTTGATCATGAAGGGGCCTTCTAGCTTTAACGTTGTATTAGATATGAATAAACCATCTTACCAAATCATGCTGGCATAATGACGTAGTGTAATACAGACTATACTTTGCATCCAGGAAGTCTGAATTTGTATCTACTCTCAGACATTTAATGGTTGTGTGGCTAACCTCAGAGCCTTAGTTTTCTGATATGTAAAATTAAGATAGCAATTTTGTCCTACTTACCTCACAGAGATGTTGTGAGGAAAGCACTATAATATATAAATTACCACATTACTTCTTTCATTGACTTTTTTGGGGGATACTTAGGCAAGTAGCTAAATCTAGATTTGTTTCATTCTATTTTCCATGTTCAAGACCATATAGATATTTAATGACTTCACAAAAAGGTATGTAAATCCATAAAAATAAGGAAACCATTCTATAATTCTAATCTCTCTCTAGAGCTTCAACCTTCAGCTCCATTCTCAATTGTTTGTTAGACATTACCTGGATTTCTCACTAGCAGCTCCCAATTAAGTAAGTTGAGCACCTTCCAATCTCCAATTGAGTATATTCAAAACCTAATCTTCAAAATCTCCCTAAATCCAAAAACAACTCCTCTTACTAATTCCCTTATTGATTTTAAGGGTAACACTAATTCACAGTCACCTGGGTCAAAACCTTACATATTTTGATTTTCTTAATGGCTGCTTTCCTTGCCTACAAATCTTTATTTTCATCATATCTCTTGAATTCATTTTTAGCTTTATATTCTTAATGAGGCTATCCTATTTCAGGACCCCATTGCTCCATGTTTAGGCTATTACCAAAGTCAAGTAACTAATCTATCCTATATGTTGTTCCTGAATTAATCTTACTAAAGCACAGTTTTTATCCTGCTATACACTCACTCAGAAATCTTCGTTAGTGTTACACAGTCAAAAGTCATTTGTTCAACATGGGAAATACTCTACAATCTATGCTATCCTACATGTTCAGACAGATTTTCCACCACTCCACTCCTCAGATTGTAACAAACTGACTTACTATCTGTTCCTAGCTTTTTCCCACTTTCACAACTTTGCTTATTCTGTCTCCTTAATTCCCACCTGTGAAAATCCTACCCATCCATCCAGACTTAGCTCAAATTATGCCTCTGCCTAGTGGCCTCCTTCTTTATTCTATCCCAAAGTAATCTTTCTACTAAAATCCCATTATGACTTTATTATGATATTTATTACACATTCTTTTGTAGAAGTTATTTGTGTTTGTGTGTTTATCTTCTTTACATTCTTTAGGGATGCAGATTTTGTCATATTTATTTTGTAGGCCCCTGGTAATACCACACACTTCCTAGCATATATTAAGAAATCAATACATATTTGTTGAATGACTGAATGGATATATCATGATATTCCCTTGTAAATTATAATTCATTTTTATTTACAATCTATATTCTTATTGATTATAATGGGTCATTAAGTATGTTTATGCTTTTACATAAAAGTCTCCTTTGAACTACTCAGACACCCATAATTAAACATAGGAATTAAAGTTATTGGTGAACAGCAGAAGGCAAAATGTGGCCCTCTGTTACCTTATCTTCCTCATTTGTCTCTTTAAAACTGAAATACTTTTAACTGCACTTCAGAGCCCATACTGTGTTTTATATTTTCCCTTTCTGTTTCCTTTTCCTTTTTAAAGTGAAGGAAAAAAACAACAAGCAATATTCTTATCTAAAGGCATCTAGGAAACCTGTCAATTTAGCAAACACTAATAAAAAAGCTTATATGTGGCCAAGACAATTTGATAATAATCATCACTTTCCAACTTTTAAAACTGAAATATTAGATTTAGAATGTTAGAAATGAAAGTTAGATCATCTACTCTGACTCTCTTCTGTCCCTATTTTTTTTGTTTCTAAAATTTTATTGATGCTTTTCATTTTAATGTCATTTATTTCTGTATATATTGCCCTCTACTCAACTTTACTCCTCCATACACAGAGTTTCCCTGTATTAAAAGAAGAAATAGTTAAGCAAAATCATTGTTTTTAACAGCCTATGCAACTTTCCACCCCCAGAGCTCTCCGCTTCTCTAAGGAAAGAAGGGAATTATATTTCCTCATGTCTTCTCCATTTCCTTTGACATTCTTTTCACTTACATTTTTGTAGTCTTTGTATATATTGTCCTCTTGGTTTTGCTTACTTAACTCTGTTCATATAAACTTCTTGTTTCTCTGAATTTTTCATACTCAAGTAATCATTCAATAATACTTAATGACATTCATATATCATATTTTAGAAAGCCATTTCCTAATCAATAGGAATTATCTTTGTTTCCAGGTTTTGTTTGTTTATTTTTTTTTTGCTACCACAAAATGCTGCTATGATTATTTTTGTCTTTGACTTCCTTGGCCTATAAGTTCAGTAGTGAGATCCTTGGACCAAAGGTTATAAAGAGCTTAATGAATTTTCACAAATAATGATGAATTTATAACACCAGAAATTACAGATAAGTTCATAGCTATAGAAACAGTGAGTTAATGTGCTTGCCTACCACAGGAGCTTCAATATTGTCTATTTGAATCTTCTGTCATTTATTCTATAATTACCTATGTATGACAAGTATAGGGTGTGCTCAGAGAAGACTAGTACCTCTGCTGGGAGGGCTGTGGAGCCCTTTTCAGGGCCACGTTCCACCTTTGGTGTCCACCTGATTCACCCAACTCTCACCTGTGGCTCCAAGAGCATATGCAGCTGCTACACCCTGGTAAACCATTTCTGCAGATGGCTAAACCAGGTTAAGAGTAACCAAGATATCCCAAACTCTTCAGTGAGTTAAGGGAGTGTCTGCCCGAAGCATGTGAAGATTTCCCCTGGTAGAAGGGGCAGTTGATAACACTTTGTTCTAATAGGCATGAAGGTGGCTGAAACAGACTTCTATGGAGCACTTAGAGCTTAGTTAGAAATTGAAGACACCACTGTATCCAGGGTGTTGCCAAAGCCCACTAGTGTTTCCAGTGAGAAGCTGCCTGGGCTGCCTGTGTGCAGGGTTGTGACTACAATTCCCAGTATATATGCACCTGATGCTTCATCACTTGCCTGTCACCACAGGACTTTGAGACAAATAAAAATGGTAAAATGGCATTGGTGATTGTAATGATAATGTAAATGGAAGATCTTTCCCATCCATTGATAGGCCCATTTGACCTGCTTACGTCACAGGAAGCCTAAGTCATATGTGGTTGGAGGAGTTTGTTGAACCAGTGGAACAGGAAGGATAGAACGGGAAATGCTCAGAGCAGTTAAAGCTGAGGGAAAGAGAGGAGGCAAGCTAGCTGTGCTGTGAGTGTTTGTGGGAAGGTCCAGGGGGATAGGGGTGGGGGGGGTGGGGGGGAAAGCTTTGGGATGGTCTTGCTTCCTGCTGTGATAATGTGTAGTAACTTCTTAGTTGCTATAATGGATTGGACTTGCTGGTTTGGGGATTTGGTTTTCTGGTGTCTGAATAAATGTTTTGTTTCTGCCTTCCATGTGGAGAGTCTGTTATATTTTGTGATTCAGAACTATGCCAGCATATTCATAGTCACCACTGATATTGTGAATATTGCCTTGGTGATAGAGTGATGTCTTTTGATTTGTGCATAAACTGAATTTAAGTGAGGCAGACTTGCACTAAGTCTTTGGTCTCACTCTCTCTTCCAGAATCATCAAAGTTCAATGGCAGGGCAAAGTCAAGATGACTGGCAATGACTCAGGTGCAGTGAATGACCTTGATGTCTCCTCTCCTCTTTTCTCATGTCTTAGTTTCAGAGTAGTATAGTTTTGTCTAGTTTATTGACAGTTTTGCCTGCTACAAAAGAGGCAAAGTCAAGTGGATTCTACTAGTCATTAATCCATCAACAAGGCATACTGGGTCCTAGGGGTCCTGACATATCCTCTCAGTGGTCTGAACTGTAAGCCACGTGGCTGGCTTGTGAAGGCCTTGAGGGATGGAGCAGATGAAGTCTGTCTTTACACTAATTCCTAGAGAGTGGCTATAGGGCTTGCTGAGAGTGGTCTGGAGTCTGGAGGGAGCAGGATTGGACAATTGATGTTTCTTCCCTTTGGAGTCAAGCTATAAAAATAATTTTGCTGATGCCTCCCACTACACAGTTATTTGTAGGCATGTTATCATATATCAGAGATATATTTCCCAGATAAATAGATTGATGTGCTTATGAGAACAGTACAGGTTGGGGAGTAGGTCCATCAACAACCTGGATATGGGGGCTGTGATGCCATCTTGTAGTGGATGTGAGAATATATGATCCATTTTACAAAGAATGAAGTAGCTACTGCTGCCCAATGGTGCTGTTTGATCCAATTGAATTGTTGGATGACCTTCTTTCCTTTTAAAACCTCAATCTTATTGGTAACTTTTATTTTTATGTCACTTAAATTTCTCCTTATACTCTTCTTTCTCCCAGAAAGCTATTAAAAATAGCACAGAATTATTTTTTAAAGAAAACAAAAGAAAAAAAAAACAGGAAAACCAATCTCTCTCTCTCTCTCTCTCTCTCTCTCTCTCTCTCTCTCTCTCTCTCTCTCTCTCTCTCTCTCTCTCTCTCTCTCTCTCTGTTTCTGTCTCTGTCTTTGTCTCTGTCTCTGTCTCTTTCTCTCTCTGTCTCTCTGTCTTTCTCTGTGTGTGTGTGTGTGTGTGTGTGTGTGTGTCTAATATTATATCATTCATTTCACTCTTATTCTTCCTTCCTCCCCACCCCTTTATGTCTGCAAAGGAGGGTGTGGGGGGTGGGGTGGGGAGTATTTCCTCATATCTCTTCTTTGGGGCCAAGATTGTTCCTTGTAATTTTGCAGCACTCATTTTCAGTTTCTTTGTGGTTCTCGTCCCTGCCCATTGATATTGTCGTAGTCATTGCGTATATTGTTTTATTGGCCCAGAAGCCCAGCCAACTCTTCATTTCTTACCAGCTGCACTGCACTGCACTGCTGACTTCACCATCATTATCTCATCATGCCCAGTACCCTCTGACCTTCCCCTCTTGTGTTTCAGCTTCTATGGGTTGTCTTCCCTCACTACATCATAAGCTACTTGAAGGCAGGGACTGCCTTTCTTATTTGTATCCACAGCTCTTAGCATAGTTCTGAGTAATGGGGATACGTAACTGGTATTTCATAAATATTTATTGTATTATAAGTTGCAGCGAAAGAATACAAAATTTATTTATAATGTTGGCTTTATTCCAGAAATATGAGGAAATATACCAAAAACACATGATTCAACAATGTGAACAGGGCACATTATATATTAAAATGAAAAACTCATGAATATATATGCATATATCTTCATATTTTTATGATTCATTTCATTTCACTATGACTTCATTATTGAATGAACCACTCACTTTGGGAACTTCTCCATCCAGACAGGTGGTTTTCAGAAACTTAGAATTTTAAAGTATTTCCTATGGGTGCTGAGAGGTTAAGTGATTTGTCTGTAGTCACATAGCAAGTGATCATCATTATAATTACATAATGATAGTAGGTAGCATTTATATGAAACATTTCACAACGATTATCTCATTTGATCCTAAATAAAAATCATGCGAAGTAGGTACTATTTTTATCCTCATTTTACAGTGAGCAAACTGAGACAGAGATAAAAATGACTTGCCCAGGGTCACATCTAGCAAGTGTCTAAGGCCACATTTGAACTCGTCTTCCTGACTCCAGCCCCAGTGCTCTATCCACCGTGGCAGCTAGCAGCCTGCCTTTTACATGAGGAATGCTGTGAAGGAAGAAACTGCAAGTTTGGAAATGGGTTGGATATGTGTGCTGAGTGAGAGTGAGGAGTCCAGGAAGACACTGAAGTTGTGAGCCTGGATGAGTAAGAAAATGGTGGTGCCCTCAACAGTAATAGTTGGCCTCCAAGCTAACATTTAAGTAGTGTTTTGTATGCCAGGCACTGTGCTAAGCTCTTTAACATTATTATCTCATCTGATCCCCACAACAACCCTGGGAGGTAGGGGCTATTATTTTATCTCCCTCCTAATAATGAGGAAACTGAGGCAAACAGAGGTTAAGTGATTTGCTCAAAGTTACACAGCTAGTAAGTGTCTAAATTCCAGTCTAAACTTGGACTCTAGGCCTGGTGTTCTACCTACTGGATTTTGTGGAGAAAGATGGTAGATTGTGTTTTGTATATATTGAGTGTGAGCTGCATATAAGATAACCATTTAGAGATGTTGAAAAGACAATTGGGAATCCTTGTCTGTTTCAAGGACATTCGGTCTGCAACGTCCAATAGGCATTGGAAAATGTGGGACTCAGCAAATTTACAAGAATACGCGTCATTCCCCAATTGATAAATGGTCAAATGATATGAACAGGCAGTTTTCAGAGGAAGAAATTAAAGCTATCTATAATCATATGAAAAAAGTGTTCTAAATCACTATACATTAGAGAAATGCGAATCAAAATGACTCTGAGGCACCACATCACACCTATCAGATTGGCTAACATGACAAAACAGGTAAATGATAAATGTTGGAGAAGATGTGGGAAAATTAGAACACTAATGCATTGTTGGTGGAGTTGTGAGCTGGTACAACCATTTTGGAGAACAATTTGGAACTATGCCCAAAGGGCTATAAAAATGTGCATATTGCAATGTACCCAGCAATACCATTTCTAGGGCTATATCCCAAAGAGATCATAAAAATGGGAAAAGGACCCACATGTAGAAAAATATAGCAGCTCTTCTTGTGGTGGCCAAGAACTGGAAATTGAGGGGATGCCTATCAATAGAGGAATGGCTGAACAAGTTGTATTATATGACTGTAATGGAATACTGTTGTGCTATAAGAAATGATGAAAAGGCAGACTTCAGAAAAACCTGAAAAAACTTATATGAACTGATGCTGAATGAAGTGAGCAGAACAAGGAGAACATTGTACACAGTAACAGCCACAGTGTGCAATGACTGACTTTAATAGACTTAGCCCTTCTCAGCAATGCAAGGTTCTAAAACAATTCCAAAACACTCATGATGGAAAATGCCATCCACATCCAGAGAAAGAGCTATGGAGTTGGAATGCATAGTGAAGCAAACTACTTTCTTTTTTTTGTTGTTGTTTTGTTTTGTTTCTTTCTCATGGTTCCTCCCATTTGTTCTAATTCTTCTAAACAATATGACTAATGTTAAAATGTGTTTAATAGGAATGTATATGTAGAATCTATATCAGATTACGTGCTGTCTTGGGGAGGGGGGAGGAGAGTGAGGGGAGAAAATTTAAGACTTATGGAAGTAAATGTAAATAAAGTAATGTAAAGTCAAATAAATAAATAAAAAAAACTTTAAAAATGAAAAAAAAAGAAAACGTGGGGCTCAGGCTCAAGGGAGAGACCAGGGTCATATATATAGATATGAGAATAATTTGCATAGAGATGATAATTCAATCCATGGGAGCTGATAAGATCACCAAATATGAAAGTATAGAGTGAAAAGGGAAGAGGGCACAGAACACATCATTGGAGGATACCTTAGGTTAGTAGATATGATGAGGTTAAAGAGCTATCAAAGGAGACTGAGAAGGAACAGTTTCAAAAATAGAAGGTGAACCAGGAAAGAGCAATGTCAAACAGACCTAGAGAGGAAAGAGAATCCAAGAGAATAGGGTGATGAATCATTTTGAATGTTGCAGAGAGGTCAGGAAGGATGAAGATCAAAGAGAGGCCTTTAAATTTGTCAAGAGATAATTGGTAACTTTAGAGAGGGCACTTTCAGTTAAATGTTGAGGTCAGAAGCCTGATTGCAGAGGACTTAGCAAGGAGTGAAAGGAGAATTGGAGTCACTGAGTATATCTCTGCCCACTCGAATGCATTCTGCGCCATACTGCCAAAGTGATTTACTGAACTTGAAGGTCTGATCATTTCACTCTTCTACTAAAACTCCAGTGGCTCCCTATTACCTCCAGGATCAATCAAAAAATCTAATGTTTAGCATGTAAAAGCTTTCCCAGCCCAGCCTCTTACCCTTCTTACCTATCCAGTCTTGTTATACTTTACTACCCTCTACAGCTACACTGGCCTAATTGCTGTTCCTCAAACACAAAACTCTATCTCCTGACTCCGTGCCTCTTCCCTTACTGCTTCCCCTACCCCATCCCAGGAATGAAGTCCATCTGAATCTCCATCTACTGGCTTCATTCAATATTCGTGAAATCTCGATTTGCTTTCCCATTCTCTGTAACAGCTGTTCCAAAATTGGGGCTATACATAGAGAGATCTTCTTTCTCTCCTCAACCTGGACAATACAGTGAACCTGTCTTACTCTTAGTTTTTTCACCTATAAAATGGGCATAATAAGAGCCCTTATTTCACAGGGTGGTTGTAAGGATCAAATGATATCACATAACTAAAGCATTTTACAAACCTTTAAATAATCTATAAATGGTATTATTATCTGAGGTATTACTATTTATGGTATTATATTATTTATGACATTACTATTACTATTATGTAAATTTGAAATTTATATAATTGTAATATTCATAACTATACATGGGATAGCAGAGGCCATCAAATTTAAAATAGACTATATCAGTTAGACAAATTGACAAGTTTTGCACACATAAAAATCAGCAGTTTGAATCAGAAGAAATAGATGGATTTGAAAATTGTTTTGCCTTAATAATCTCTGATAAAAGTCTAACTTTAAAAATCTATAAGAAATTGACATATACATATGATTAAGTCACTCTTCAATAGACTAGAGGTCAAAGGATATGAACATTTTTCAAAAGAAGAAATACAAATTATTATTAACCTCATGAAATATATTCAAAATCAGAGACTAAAGATTGAAATCACACTGATATTTCATCTACACATAGCAAGCTAGATGCAAAAACATAAGTGGGAAAACTTTTGTGGTGGAGCTGTGGGAAGAGAGACAAACTAATTCACTGTTGTTAGAATTGATAAATATTATGGATGTCCTGGGGGTGAAATAAACCTTGTAGTTATCCAAGAAAAGTTACTAAATACTTCATATCTTCTGATCTCGCTATTGGGATAGTCACTGTTGGGACTGTGTCTGAAGAAGGTTATTGTCAGTAAGAAAATACCCAAAGGAACATCTATGCTCATAGAAGCATTATTTGTGATAATGAAAAGCTGGAAACAAAATATGTTCCCAACAATTGAGGAATAGCAGAACAAATTATGGCACATAAAAATGATGGAACAGTACTGTGCCATAAAGCATGACAAATATGAAGAATGCGGAGAAACATGGGAATTCTTTTATGAAGTGATGCAGACCAAAGAAGACCAAGCCAAAACAACAATATACACAATGACTACACCAATATAAATCAAGTCAAAATGGAGAGGCAGTAAATCTTTGGTCAAATACAATAGCCAATGATAATATTATACTACTAAAGTTAATGGACACATCTCTGTCTTCTGTCCCTGAGCTTGGCATAATACTTGGCATATAGTAAGAGATTAATAAATGCTTTTAGACTGACTGACTGTTAAAAAACAGGTAAGCTGACTGTGTTCCAGAGAACGCATTCTGTCAGGATATTTCAGTATCTGTAGAGAAGTGCCTCTTCCCACCAAAAAAAATTATTATCAATGGATTTTTGAAAATAAATGAATAAGCTCTTATTCTGTTACATAAATATATATTGGCATATGTGAGTTCACTTAAAATGAGACACATTTTCATACACATATATGTATATATCAACCAGCTAATGCCCATCATTAAGCAGCAAACAGTTTATTTAGCAGATGTTTGAAGTCTTTATTACTGGCTGATAGCATATAAAGATTGTTCTTTATTATACCTGGCAAACTGATAAATTCTATTTGGGTTTTTTTTGTTTCCAAGGGCTATTTGCTGATTTATTTATTTTTTTGGAAGTGGGGGAGGAGAGTGTTGTTGAATATATTTTTGATGATCCCTCATGAAAAGACTTACATAAACAATTAAATTGAGAACAGAAATATGAATTCAAGCATAAGCACTAGTTGTCATTTTTAAACCATATAACATATATTCAAGCATAAACATGTAGAGTTGGAGTTCAAATTTTGGGTTCAGATCTCACCTCTTTTATTAGCTGTGTAACCTTAAGGATGGTACTTTAACTTTTTGAAGCTCAGTTTTCTAATCTGTAAAATGAGGGTGTTGGACAAGATAACTTCTCAAATGCATAATATGATTTGTAAAGTATTCCATCAATATAGAGAGTGAGTAGGTAATCATTTGTCCTAAAACTATTTTGCCAGTTTAACAGATGGCAATTGCTATGGTGAGCTAGTTAAGTAGGCAAACAATGCTGTCAATCACCCAATCATACACAGACATTTTGGTGGGCTGGAATATGGTCATTCTGGTTGTGACTTTTTCTTCAGCCACTGTTTTATCCCTGTCCCCTCTAGAAGAATGCCTTTCATTTAAAACCAGGCCTCAATGCTACCTCATCCAATTACTTAAATGTGGTGGTCAATACCTTTTCCTAGAGAAGACCTAGCAAAAATATTCACTCTGCCATAGGGAGATGTGAAAACAAATCACCATTGCTCTTCTCTGGCTCTGAGCCCCCAGTGAGAGATCTTACTCTGGCAAAACATGGTTATAAATATGTCTTTCTCTCTCCTAGAGGCTCTGAAATCACCCTTCCCAATGTTGCATTCAAATGATAATATTCACAGTTAAGCAACTTAAGTATGTTTATCTAATTTGCCATTTTAAGATGAATGTGATGTTTAAACATAGAAATTTAAAGAAATCTTTGACAAAGATCCTTCATCTCAGGGGCCTATTAGGTTCACCTCTTGGAAGAAACAGAAAAGGAAGAAAGGAAATGGAGAATCACCAACTTGAGTCTTCCATTTGGACAATTTTCAAAAATGCAAACTCTTATTTGATATTCCTCATGACTTCAGAACGTGGCTCTTGTAACTTCACTGTTACAGACTCTCTCTCACTTTCATGGAGGTCAGTCCTCTATGATTTCTGTACTGTAGCTTCCATGTGGCTTTCAGGGATATTCAACTTCTCTTTTCTCATGAGTCCAAAGGATGGGATGTACTACCTTATGAAGGCTAGCTTATGACATATCAGCCCCTTCCATTGAGTCCCAAGGTCAATAAAACATTCTCTAAGAGTAAAGGGGATGAGAAAACTGAGACATTTCTTCATGAAACCAGCAGGTATTTATGTCTAATATGTTGGTTTACCTTGAAGAAATGGTCAATACAGTGCTACCCTTACTTTTCCAAAGATGGCAGAAGTAACAGGCTAGGCAATGGCCAATCCAATAAGATGAAATTGAGGAAGTAGAGCTAAAAATTCCAAGAATATAAATTACAGTTTCAGTGGGTGAAATGGCCCAAACCATGAGGATTTCAGAGGAAACATTAATACATTTAGTGGCAAACTAAATGTAAAAAAATAATTCTAAGAAGCAAAGTAGAAATACTGTGAGTGTAAATAAATAATACATTCACAATGAGGTTTTCACTGGAATAAATATCATGGGGCTACTCCATTAATTTCAAAAATAATAATAAAATCTAGTGAGGTATGAGTTAAAGGAACATCAAAATAGATTGGAATTTTAATTTCAGATACTTATGCCAACATATAGAGTGCAAGGATTTGTGACAGTCTGGCTATGGCAGAAAAGAACTGGTTGCTTGGGTAGAAACAATGGAAACTTTTGGGAGATGGGGAAGAGGGAATAACCATTTCCTCTTAGAATGTGTGGTAAAGGACAAGAAAACTAGCTATAACCTACCATGCTCCCAAGATTTTGGGGAAACAGATTTTAATTGTAAAAAGAGGATCAAAGAAAGGCAGAAATTTTTTGGTTAAGACTAAAATTCTATGATTTCCTGAGTCTGTGATTTGATTTCATAACTGTGAATTTTTAATTTCTCTATATCAAATTATTCCTCAACTTGAATTTGGGCAAAATTTCACAAGTCTGGTCTGCTCATAACTAAGAAAACTTATTTAATAAAGCTAGATATTCCTTCATACCTAGGTGACACAGAGGGTAGAATACAGAACTTGGAGTGAGGAAGACTTGTGATTAAACACTGCCTCAGACACTTGCAGTCTGTCTGACCCTGGGTTAGTCACTTAAATTCTCTGTGCTTCAGTTTCCTCATCTTTAAAATGAGAATAACTGTAACACCCATCTCATAGAGTTGTTGTTGTGAGTTAACATAGGTAAATAATTTTGCAAACCTTAAAATGCTATATAAATGCCAGCTATTATTATTACTAAAACTAAAAATATATTCAGAATAGTTCAACTGGATCTTTGAAAAAATAGAATTTCACAAGAGAATCTACCACCTATCAATTGATAAGTCTTTCTAAGTCATTTATTTTTTATGCCTTCATTCAATTACATTCTGGCAGTTAAATGTTTACTATAATGAGATACTTTAAATAAACACAATGTCCTAAAACAGATTTCCTTGTCATGTTAATTCCATTGTATATTACTATGAAAATCTCAACAATATGCAGTGCCAAATAATTAATTATATATTCCCTTTCCTTAAAGGACTTCTCAGGTTTTAGGGAAAGATAATTATGGTGATGATGATTTTGAAGAGTAGCTTAAAAATGAAAGTAAATAGAATGGAATTTTAGAAGAGTAGTTAACTTGTAACTTAGTCTACCTCCTGCTTAGGTATAATTCTGAGGTTCTTCATTGTCCAATGTTAATAATTCAAGAGCAGAACTCAAGAAATCTATTTCATAGGATTTAAAGCTGCAAGGAATAATAGAGATCATATAAGCCATTTTTTTAGATAGATGAGAAAAATAAGACCCAGAGAGGTTCTACTTGTCCATTGTGACACAGGTAGTAAGTAGCAGTGCCTGAGTTTGAATTCAGATTTCTTGACTCCACATCCTGTTTTCTTTCTATAATAGTAGGCAGACTAGTATAATGGAAAGAACATTGTACTTGGACTCAAGAAGATTTGGGTTAAAACCCCACCTCTAGTATTTATTGGCTAAATGAACATGGGAAAATCACTTATTTCTGAGTCTCAGTTTCCTTATCTATAGAAGACAGATACTAATACCTTAATGAGTTGCTATAAATTGTTTTGTAAACTTCAAAACACTATTTACAGACCAGCTACATTACTATACCACAGGTACCTCTATCTCTATTTACATATTTACTATGCAATTTTTTGGGTCAATTCTTTTTCTCCCCTTTCCTTTTGGCTATAAAATTGGGCTAATAATACTAATACCCCACTTCAGAGAGATATGTTGTAGAGGAACAGAATACCATACTATTGTTATCTAGGGCACATATCAGTTCACTCCTATTGAGTTACAAATTGGATCTTTATAGAGGAAAATACTAGCACCAAAATTTTCACTTTACATTTTCCCAAGGTTCCCAGTTCCCTGTGGGGGTGGCCACATTTCAAAATGCAAGTGGAAGACACAGTGTTTGACTTTAGCATAAAAACATAGCTTCTGGGAGAAGAAAACCTGCTTTCCCTATAGAAGAAAACAGGGTCATTTTAACTTGTACTGTATTGTCCCTAGAAATATCACATGATTTTTGGAAGGACATTAGAATACAAGAATTATCATGAGACAAGAAACAATTATCCATCTAAATCAATACCCTGTCCGACAGTGGCCGATGGAAGGCATTAGAGAAAGGCATTAAGGTCCCAAGAGTACACCTCATTTCCCATTAGCAAGGTAATGGTAGGCCTGGAGTGGTACAGTAGGGTCATTGTGTACATGAAGGCACCTACATAACCACCTCTGAATGATCTTAGATACTAGAGTTACAAACAAATGACCTTTAAGGCTTTTTCCCCCTACTACCTTTGCTAGTGCCAATATTTTTCTTACTCATGTAAATGTCTGGAATAACAAATATGCTGTGAGTCTTTCAGAAATTTGATAGACTCTTCCCTTCCTCTGTTCCCTTTCTGCCCCCTCCCCCATAAACCTTTGTTTTCTGGGGAACTCTGAATATCTTGCCAAAGAAGAATGCTTATATTCTTTTATCCAAGTGCTCTGGGAAATAGTAAAGGAGGTTGAGATAGCTTAGGCATGAGCAAAGTGGTCACTGTGAATGTCTTAGTGCCAAATGGAATTTTTGTGGGCCCAGGAATTCTTTATTAGACTAGATTTGCAAGCTTCTTATATAGATCCAGTGATTTTCAAATGGTAGTGGCTTTTAAATGAGAGGCCCATTATTTCAGTGCAATTGAATGAAAGGGCATAAGTAACCATTCAGAGCACAGCTCTTTTATGATGCAGTCCCTATTGGTTATGAAAAACTGGTGACATCAGTGGAATTAAGCCTTTCATTTACCAGGGTGAATAGACCAGAATGAACAAACAAGCATCTTCATTTTGTTCTTGTTTTTTTCCCTTCCTATTCAAGGGATTTTTTTCCCTTCTGCGTGCTTAGGTTTTATTGGTAATTTATTACACCCGGTGTAAGACACTGGAGCACTGGAGCCTTAGCAACAAGAACTGGTGATGTACAAAACAAAATTCATTTAATTTGACTCAGTGTATTACAAGCATTATAATCCCTCTTCTGATTTCAACATAATCGACTAATCTCATCTGCTCAGAGGGATAAGCCTTGTCTCATCCATGATGACAGGCTTAGTGAATGATAAAAAATTAGGACATTCTCAATGCTTATATACTGTAACAACAGATAAGGCGTGTGGATGATGAGCCAGCTACAGGTGGTTATTTGTAGGAATGCACTAATTTAAGGGGTTAATATTAGGTAGATATAATGCCATCTACAATTAAATCATAGTTATAACAAATCATGGGAAAATCTCTCTGGCAAGTTTGAACACAAGGGAGAGGAGACTATGGAATTTCTTTATTTATTGGCTCATTTCAGAAAAGAAGCATCACGAGTATTCTACTGTCACAAGGCATTCTTGAGTAATATACTTCTATTCTGTTTAGGGAACTGTTTGTGTGATTGGTTTGGGAAAGGAGAACAACATTTTTTCCCTTTTTTTTTTCCAAACACAAAGAACTGGGGAGTTTTGTTGCAATTTGCATTTCTATCTAGAAATTTATCAAGTTGAAAGGTGAGAATCTTAGATTTGGTAAAGTGCCAACACAAAAGACTGATGCCTAATATTCTATCATGAAGAAAATGCAATTGTGTGCTGTGCACAGATTCCTAAATGTTCTATACTCAACCTTGTTTAGAAACACACATACACACACACACACACACACACGCACGCACAAAACATTCTTCTATTCTAGTTTATTTTAAGTATAATGAAATGAATGCTAAATAAAATGAAATTGTTCTCTTTACTACAGCCACATGAATAGTTTTATACCAGCTTTCTCGACTGCCTTTAATGTATCAGAGTATCATCATGTCATATATATTCCTGCAGCAGATGTAATACACTAACATCTGCACATCAGAGCAGGATTAAATTAGACTATTGTAACACAAAACATAAACAATTCTTTAAAAGTTCTTTATACAAAGTATCATATTTTCCATGGATAACTTGGGGCTAACGGGAAATAAAGGTTGAATAGAAAGCATCCCGTAAAGTGTCGGGCATACTCTGGTTCTGGAGGCCCCCCAATCCCAGGGAAAGGATTATTGCAGGATAGATTTAAATGTTCAAGAGAAGGCAGCTTTCTTATAGTCCAAACCCCTCGATTTGCAAATGAAGAAACTGAGCTTAGGAATGTTAAGTGACTTGCTCCTGGTCACTTGAGTAATAAGTAAAAGAGTAAAGAATTGAGTGCCTCTTTCCATTGTACTGTGTCACCTCCTTTACCAACAGTAGCTCTTTGACAAGTGACTATTTGACATCCCTTAAGCCTCCTTATTTAGAATATGACTCTTGTTTATCAATCTCTCGTCAATGCTGATGTAAATTATCACCCACATCATCCACAAACATGCTAATATGTATTCCTGAAATCCATCTAACCACAACATCCATTGCGCCCCGTGCTTTACTCCGTCTATATCTATCTTTCATCCTCACTAAGACCTACCGTCTTTCTATCTCTCAGTGCCTCCTAGTTCGTCATGGTTACTCTGGTTTCACTTTCCTCCCTTCCGTTATAGTTAATCATTTAGAGTCACACAATCTCCTATCACTTATTGTCTCTCATATCCTGCCAACACCCAGCCACGGGGTATACCTCCCATTTATCTTTCCTCTTTTTATTCAAGTGTTAAAAGAAATCATCCAGTTCTGCTGACGAGGACCATCACAAATTTATGCAAGCTACTGAAGCAATGTCACGTATCTACTCTTGTAATTATTTTTTCTTCTTTCCTGTTCTCTCATTCCATACCTCCCCCTCCCTACCATTTGAGGACATCACCTAATACTTTATTGAGAAAAGGGAGACAATTCATCAGGAGCTTCTTCTTTTTTTCCCATTTTATGTCTCAAAGCCCCTTATTGTCATCTTGTCCTTTGATCCAGTTTTTGATGATGAGGTGGCCCTTCTCCTCACCAAAATGTACCACTCTTCTCATGTCCTTGATTCCATTCCCTCTTGTCTTCTCCAGGAACTTGTTCTAACAATTATTACCCACCCAGTTATTGATCTTCCCTCTCCCCCCACTAGCTCTGTCCCTGCTGTCTAAAACACACTCAAGTCCTACCTACTTAAAAAAAACAAAAACAACAAAACAAACAAACAAACCTTCACTTGACTCTACCATCCCTTCAAAGATCTTATATTAATCTTATTATTAACCTTAATCCTAATTAATTAATTAATCTTAATCTTATATTGCCTTTCTCTCACAGCCAAAATACTAGGTCAACTCTGTCTTCATGCCTTGTCTTCTCTTCTTCTCTCACTCCTCAATCTTTTTGAATTTTGCTTTTACTTAAATAAAATTACTTTCTCCAAAGTTACCAATGATTTCTTACTTGACAGATCTTACGGCCTCTTCTCAGTCTTTATGCTGTTTTCCATACTTACCTTTTGGATACTCTCACCTTTCCATTTTTTTGGGGGGGGTGATACCACTGTTTTCTGGTTCTCCTCCCATCTGTCTGACAACTCTATCTCAGTCTTCTTTGCTATATCATCATGCATAATCCACCCACAACTGTGGGTATACTCTAGGCAGAGATCCTGCCACTAGTTATTCTCTCTCTTTGCTCTTTTCCCTTGGTGATCACATCAGCATCTATGGATTAAGCCATCTGCCTTGAGGACTCCCAATCTATATACCCAGTGCTAGTCTCTCTTACACCTTGCCAAGTAGGTATTTCCAGCTAAATATACTATAGACATGTTAACCAATGGGAAAAGCACCAGTCCTGGAGTCAGGAGGATCTGAGTTCAAATCCAGTCTCAGACATTTACTAGCTATGTGACCCTAGGCAAGTCACTGAACCCTGTTTGCCTTAGTTCCTCATCTGTAAAATGAACTTCCAGAATTGTTGTGAGGATCAAATAAGAACATTTTAAAGCACTAATCATAGTTCCTGGCACATAGTAGGCATTATATAAATGTTAACTGGCACAATGGGTAAAGCACCAGCTCTGGAGTCAAGAGGACCTGAATTCAAATCTGCCTTCAGACATTTGACACTTACTAGTTGTGTAACCCTGGACAAGTCACTTAAACCTGACTGCCCCACCCCCCAAAAAAGAGTCAGCAAATTAAAGTCTCAAGAAACTTTTTTCTCAAAAAGCAAAATTTCAGTAATTATACCTTTGGTCTAGGTTATTGTCCTTTTTCTCATGTCTTAATAAGTATTAGAACATAGAAGAAACACTGAAAAAGCAGCCCACAGAGAAAAGGCATTCAGAGTAATGATGGCTGAGGTATCCTGTCTTCTCTGTATCTAATTTACATCAGATTGATATTAGGAGTTTGAATTTAATATCTACGAAACTCTATTACTCAGAACTGTTTGTTGATCATGGGGAAATACACATACACACACACACACACATATACATATGCATTATACATATACATATACATTTATACATATATACATTATATATATGAGACAGGTGCGATTGTCATTAATATCATCAATAATCAGTTATTAAATGCCTATCATATGCCAGGCACTGTGCTAAGAGGGAATACTAAAAGAGGCAAAAGACAAGTCACTGCCCTCAAGGAGCTTACAATCTGATAGGAGAGCCAATGAGCCGAGGCTGAGAAAGGTTAGATGACTTGCTCGAGGTCACACAGCTAGTTAGGGTCTCAGATAAGATTCAAACTCAGGTCATAACTGACTTCAGGTTTTTCCCTGTATCCACTATATTACCTCAGTGCCCACACAAATGCCTGCTTATTCAGATTCTGTAACTGTACTCACTTTCTCCCACAGATTCAGGATTTATTGGTAGGTGAAGGTGGTTCAGTAGTTATGGTTGGAGTGTTGTTTTAATTATTCTTGTTTTGGCTTCTATTTAGTTAATGTTTTTGAGCAATGATGTCATCTTTGCTGATTTATCAAAGGATATTCATCCTGGTAGGACTTAGGATCTAGAGTTGTGTTAGATAGCATTCGTCCCACTGGGGAGGATGCTAGAGGATAAGTTGTGATATCAAGCCCATTGCATTTGAGAATTCCCTGACCCATCATTTTGAGAGTATAGGTTGGGATTTGTGAGTCAGTCCAGTGAAGGAAGAAAAGGGGCACCACTGCCATTCTTACCCACCCTACATCTCATTTTCTTCAACTCCTCTGGGTACTCCTGGGGGGGTAGTTCTTGAGCCATGTAACAAATCAGCTAAAGTAACATCATTAATTCTTGGTAAACATGAGGTTGCTCGTGATCAATGACCAGCATTTTCTCAAAAAGTAAATGGGGAAATGTTTTGCTGAAAGAATAGTGTTGAAAGATTAAAGAGAGATTTTGAATAGTCACTTTGGAAAGCAGTGACAAGTTGATCAGGGAATAATAAAAGAATTATTATGCAGCATTGAGGGACAATTTGAAATTATATAACATACATTTGTAGCGAACTTAGCTGGCAAAGCTGAGTGACTTCGTTCAACTGTGTTCGGCAGTATGGGAGTAGAGACGGAGAAAGAGAATGTTGGAGATAGCGTTGGAGTTTGGCAAGGCTTAGGAGGAAGTAAGAAAAGGGAGCAAAGGATTCAAGGATAGGAGATAAGGTATAGTCAACTTTGTCAACTATACCCAGAGCTTCTTAAAATATGGGTCATGACCTTGAAGGGGTCCCAAGTGGAAAAACTTTAAGTAAACTAAAGAATCAAGAAAACAAGGGAAGAAAGGGGGCCAAAGCAAGGATAGTAGAGGATGTAGAGTGGTGGAGGGATCAGAAGTTATGACAAGGGCTACAAATTAATTTAGGAGAAGCAAAGGAAAGTGACAGATGAAAAATGGTATTGTAATCATAGAGGGGAATTTTATAGTACCAAACCATGAATGTAACAGATTTTCCTCCCTTTCAAATCTCTTACTTTATTCTCTCTTGAACTCTATTGGAAAATATGCTGAAGGCTCTATTTTTTGAGCATCTGCTTTTAAAATTTTGAGTTCCAAATTCTCTCTCCCTTCCTTCCCCACCCACTCTCCCTAAGAAGGCAAGCAATTCAACATAGGCCACACATGTATCATTATGCAAAACACTTCCATAAATAGTCATGTTGTGAAAGACTAACTATATTTCCCTCTCTCCTATTCTGTCCCCCTTTATTCAATTTCTCTCTTGACCCTGTCCCTTTTCAAAAGTGTTTGCTTTTGATTACTTCTTCCCCCTATCTGCCCTCCCTTCTATCGTCCCCCCTTTTTATACCCTTCTCCCTACTTTCATGTAGGGTAAGATACCCAATTGAGTGTGTATGTTATTCCCTCCTCAAGTCAAATCCAGTGAGAGCAAGATTCACTCATTCCCCTTCACCTGCCCCCTCTTCCCTTCCTACAGAACTGCTTTTTTCTTGCCACTTTTATGTGAGATAACTTACCCCATTCTATCTCTCCCTTCCTCTTTTTTGTTCATATGTTGGCATTTATTATTTAAGTTCAAGAACGGGGTGTGAAAGGGGTGGGTAGGGGAGAGGGAGGGAAGAGACAGGTTGATGAGAGTCTCTCATCTGTGTCTGCTCTAGACGGGTTGATCCTGATTTCTGAGCCTTGGTCCAGGGCACACAACAAAGCGCGCGATTAAGATGAGGTTGGGGGGGGTACAGGTTTAGGAAAACATGGAGGGGGTGGGGGTGGCCAGAGTTACACATCCAACCAGAGGTGGGGGCTGGGATTCTCCTTGGATCGGCAGCCCTGCTTCTTTTTAGGAATTGAAGTATAGTGATAAGTTCCATCCCACCTATTTCAGCTCTTATAAAACATTCTTGTAGTTAAAAGTCTGTGCTAAAGAATTCTTTCATTGCCTCTCTAACTTCCTGTACTTTGCTTCTAGTTTCTTTGAATATGCATCCAACTTGTAAGCTGCCTGCTCAAAAGCTGCTACTTGCTCCTCAATTAGAGTGCTCTGATCCAGATAAAGCTGAAGTGCTGCATATTTCTGGTTTAAGTCCTTTAGGTTTCTACTTATGTTTACTGCAATATCTTTCATTTCTAGATATTCAAGCTAGTCAGTTTGTTCATATTTTCCAGAAGTTTATAGTCTTCACTGGTAGCTGTGAGCTTGCCCATCAGGTACACAGCCATTTTGGAGAACATGTCCTGACATAGCCCCGTGATGTCTGCCTTGGCAGGCTCCGTGGCCTCCTCTGCCATCTCCACCATGGCATCGTCTAGGCCGGGGAAAGGAGGTAGGAGAAAGGATGGAGGGAAGGATGGGATGGGGAAGAAGGGGGAAAGGAAGGGGAAAAAGGAGGGGGAGGAAGGGGAAGGGAGAGTGGCAGGAGTGGAAGGGAAGGGAGAAAAGGGCAATCTCTCCCTTTCTCCCTCTCTCAATATATTCCTCTCTCATCCCTTAATTTGATTTTATTTTTTTAGATATCATCCCTTCATATTCAACTCATCCTTTGCCCTCTGTCTATATATATGTACATCCCCTTCAACTACCCTAATACTGAGAAAGGTCTCATGAATTACACACATCATCTTTCTACGTAGGAATGTAAGCAAAACAGTTCCACTTTAGTAAGTCCCTTATGATTTCTCTCTTTTGTTTACCTTTTCCAAATCCTTTTTGAGCTCTTCCATGGCCTGAGGCTAATTCATGTTCTTCTTGGAGGCTTTTGATGTAGCCTCTTTGACTTTGGTGACTTCTCCTGGTTGTATGTTTTGGTCTTCTTTGTCACCAAAGAAAGATTCCAAAGACTGAGTGATTTTGCTGCCTGTTCATGTTCCCAGCCAACTACTTGACCCTTGAGCTTTTTGTCAAAGTACGACTGCTTGTAGAGAGTACTTTGTCCCAAGCTTTAGGGGTCTTGTGCTGCTGTTTTCAGAGCTACTTCTACACAGCAAGCTCTGCCACACCAGTGCTCCTACTTCCCAAAGAACCACCAACTTGGACAACGACTCAGATCCAAGCAGGCTCTGCACTCCTGCTCTGATCTGTGGCTTAATTCCTCCCACCTGGTGGGCCTGGGGCCAGAAGCAACTGCAGCTGGAAGCAGCCTTGTAGCCGTACCACTTCTGTGCCCTGGGGCTGGGGCCTACCACGAACTCCTTTCACTCCATTCTAGCAGTTTTTCCCACTAACCTTCTCTGTTGTCTTTGGCATTTGTGGGTTGAGAAGTCTAGTAACTGCCACAGCTCAACGATTCAGGGCCCTACCTCCTTTTCCACCTGTCTCCTGTCCTGGTTGGTCCTGGCGTGGCCCCCACTGGGCTCTGCTCCACACTGCTCCCAGCTCCATACAATAGACCCTTTTTAGCAACCATCCAGTCTTTCTTGAGCTGGAGCCCTGCTTCCATCTTTTATTTTATGTGTTATGCAGCTCTAGAATTTGTTCAGAGCCATTTTTTACAGGTATTTGGAGGTACCTGGGGGAGAGCTTAAGCAAGTCCCTGCTTTCCAGCCGCCGTCTTGGCTCTGCCTGAAGGCTCTATTTCTGGTGGAAATCTAGGGGTCAAGTCTTCAGGCATAGTAAATTTTGAAAAGAGGCAACAGACCAAACAACTGGTTGGACTTGGGGGTAAGCAAAAGTGGAAAGGGGAAAGAGTCAAGGATGACCCTGATGTGAAAGGGATTACAAAGAAGCAAACAAGGTGTGGTTCTAGGCCCTCAAGAGCTTATAATCTATTTCGAAAGATAGTATGTGCAAACACCCGCAAGGTGCAATAAGAATATTGTTTTACAAAGAGTCAGAAGACCTGGGTTCAAAACCTACCTCTCTACTTCATAGCTGAATACCTGGAGAACCTTCCTCCTAGGGCTATTGAAAAAAAGGATTGACCAATACATACATTTTAAGTAATGTGTATGTGTGTATGTAAACATATACACGTATATTACCTATATAATGCATCATATACATAAATATATATACATTTATTTATACATATACGCATAGATATATAATGCATGTAAAAAGTTTTGCAAAATCTAAAAAGCTATATAAATACCAGCTATTATATTTGAAAGAGAGGATATATAACCCAACATAGGAACTCAGTCTGGGATTCAAACATAGATTAATTACCAAAATGAAAAATAATCAACCACAATCTCAACATATTAGTATCGGAATTGAACTTTTTGTTAGGTCTTCTTGTTTTCAGTTCAGGAATAGATAGTTTTGAAATGTTGTAGCAAAAATAAATAGCATTTTATTTTTCTTGTGGCTAGGATAGATGCTTTTAAAAGAACACCTTTTTTCATAAAAATTCTGTCCTCCCTATGCATAGTCCAATGATCTGGATAATTAAAACAAATTGAACAATATATTCAAGATTTTCCATCGTTGTAACACATTTTTGTGGTGTATTAGGGGAAAAAGTCAGAGAATTTCAGAGTTTTCAGATAGGTTGGTAGGTGGTTTTAGTGAAAATTGAATTAATTCAAGACATGTCAACTCTTTCTGCAGCTAGTTAATGAAGGGCTCTTCTTCATCTAACTGGTCTTGACATAAAGTATAGGGTTCCTAGTGAAAAAAGAGAAGATGGCTTGTTTTATATCTAGAATTTTTATTTTACCCCTGAAGACTTTTTGTTGAGGATATAAAACAACTGAGGATGTCTATAGGGAATCATCATCTCTTCATGGCAGGCAAGAAATTCCAAAAATGTTTAGTCTGTTTTGCTCCATGCTCCTGAAGAAAAGGTTATATTTCCTTTTTCAGTGCCTATAATCTTTTTAGAACCTTCTCTTTATTGTGCCCATAAACATCACAGTGGAGCAGCAAATCATCACAGTCTGGAGAAACTCCATCAAAGAAACCACCAGCAAATGAGGCTTAAAAGTTGATGTCCATGATGCTTGAATTAACTCATGTCATGACAGCAAGTGTGGCATTCTAAGTCTCTGGTTCAATTGCAGACCAATAGACCATTTTGTTGACAGTGTTGCTTTTTGGTGAGTAGGATAAAGTCAGGTCCTTTCAGCCTGTAAATAATTTCTCATATATTCATTCTTATATATGCCTTTTTAATAATATTCTCTTTTTTTCTAGTAAAAAGTAAAACATCATAGAAACAGCATCTTTCCCCTGTGAGATCATTGTTCATTTAGCAGCATAGTGTAAGTGGATAGAGTTCTATACTGGGAGTCTAAAGACCTTCCTAGGTTCTCATCATGATTTGTCCATTAATCACGTCATCTTTTTGAAGTCCATCACTCTCTGGGCCTCTTTTCCTCATTTATAAAATGAAATGGTTGGGGGCAAGATGATCCCTAAGACCCCTTCCTCCTTAAAGCTCAATTCTGAAGACATAGCATGGTATAGTTAACAGAATGCTTGATTGTACTCAGAGACATCTAAGTTCAAATTCCCCTCCTCTCTGCCATATTTACCATCTGTCTAATCATGGTTAAGTTACTTAACCTCTCTAAGCCTCATCTGTAAAATAAAGGAATGGAACAAGATAGCTTCTGAGACCATTTACAGCTATAAAATTATGATGCTATGAATTAAGTTAGAAAAATGATGTAACAATAGTCATAATTCCCATTTATATAATGATTCAAGGTTTGGGAAGCATTTTGCATATATTATATGATTTGATCTTCAACATGATCTGATTAAGCAGATGAATAAATTGACAAAAATGATAATTTTCTTAAATATGATATAGATGAGAATTTGGAGTATTTTATACTCCTTCTGGTGTGCCACTGAAAACATGCCCATCTTTCCAAGTGAGAGAGGCATCATAGTGCAAAGGAAAGAGCATTAGCTCTTCAGTCATGTAGCTAGGGTTCAGGTTCATGCTTTCAAATTGTATAATCTTCAGCAAATCATTTGACTTCTCGGGGAGTGAATATACTCATCTGCGTAATTAGCAGGTTGGATTAGGTTCTTTCTACATAGATCTAGATTGAGGATTTTATAATGGTATGAAAAATAAGAAGACATGTAATTCTTTATTAGGATGAGTGTGGGGGTGCATCTATAATATTGTCAAAGCTTAGTGTAATCTTGGGTAAATTGGTCAAATTTCCTGGATCGCAATTGTTTTATTTCTATTTCTTGTTTTATTTTGTCCCATTCACCTCTGAAAGCCTAAGACTTATGAACCTACAAGTAGCATGTAGTTTTTTTTTTCCCCAAGGGAAAAGACAAAGTTTATTAAGCATTTGCCATATTAGGTTGTCTTAAGAAATCCCACCCTTTGCGACGCCTGTTTTCACAAGCGGGCCAGATTCAATCTGAGCTAAATCGAATCTGAGCCGTAGCATGTAGTTTTGATGGAAATGAGCAGTTAGATAAATAGAGTCAAAGTCAACAGCCCAAATGGTTTGGTGATGTATTCTATTTATATGGCACATTGTATGTAAGCTAAAACTTCCAACTTTCCTGATACTTAATCCGTTATGTGCTAATGGAATGAAATAGTAAGGAGGCAGGTTTGAACTGAACATATGGAAAAACAATTTAAAAAAAATAAAGCTGTCCAAAACAGATTGGTAGCGAGTCCTCTATCAAAAGAGGTCTTACAGTGGAAGATTAATGATCACTTTGGGGCATGTTATAAGCCCCATATTATAAAGAGGCAGCATGGTATAATTGATAAAAAGCTGACTTTGCAGCCACCTTTGACATATATTATCTGTGTTACCCTGAACATCTCACTTAACCGCTCAGTGTTCTATGCCAAGGATTCACCTTTAGTTTCAGGCCCCCTTTCCACTATCAAAAATTATTGGGAACCCCAAAGAGCTTTTTTTGTTTATGGGGGTTATATCTTTCTATATTTATCATATTAGGAATTAAAATATAATTTCTAAAACTAATTAATCATTTAAAAATAACAACAAACTAATTACATGTTAAATATATATATATATATATTATTTAAAAATATTTTCCAAAAGAAAAATATACAATGAGTGAAATTGTTTTATATATTTTTGCAAAGCTTATTAATGTCTGACAGTATAGAACAGTTAGATTCTCATATCTGCTTCTGCAGTCAATCTGTTGTGACTTTGGTTGATCATACACATACACACACACACACACACACACACACACGCACACACATATACACATTTTGAAGAGAATCTAGTGTCACAAAGATATGTCGTTTGAAAAGAGAGTAGTATTTTAAAAGGAATAATTTTAGTCTTCTGCACCCAAGGGGTTCTCAGAGTATACTCTGAGAACCATTTCTCTAGGCAACTTTAAGAGAAGAGAAGGTGCCAACCCAAACCCTCTTGATAGGGGAGGTCCCTCATTTGAAAGGGTCCCTGCCAATGATTACCAGGTCCAATCTATTGACAGGACTCATGATTGGAATAGTTGCTGAAGCAGATGACCTGTGACGTCCCCTTCAACTTTTATTAGATTATTCTTTTATTTTATGGTTATGCGCCTTCACTCCTTGCTGCACATATAGTCAGTTATTTTTAAAATCAATCTTTCAATTAAGGTTCAAGGAAAACTAATGGTCATTAGTTCTTGTTCTTTGGGCAAATCTTAGTTATTTGAATCAAATAATTTGATGTAGATTTATATTCACTTAAGGCAACACTTCCATTATCAAAATGATTTTGCTTTAAAAAGAAATCAGGAGGCTTCTGGCTAAAATCAAAGAATGAAAGTTTTTGACCAAAACCAGTTCCCTGTTCCACCATATCAAAAGTAGTAAGAAATGGGCCAAATAATGTTGAATGTCAAAAACAATTAAGATAACTGGAAGAGAGCAAAGAAGATATAAAGATATAAATAATTTAATTATTTATTAATTACTTTTTTGTCTGAATCTGTGATTTCACTAATGTAGAGATCTCAGTAAAGGTACTCCTTCTACCGATGAAGATCAACAACTATGTTGAAACTTGTGGTTTTAGAGTTGCCTGGGGAACTGAGAGATTAAGTGATTTACCCAGGGTCCTAAAGTGACTGTGACAGACACCAGACTGCTTCCCTACTCCGAGGCCATTTCTCTATCCACTGGGCTATGTTGCCTCTCCATCTTTAACTATGTTTGTTAATAATATGAACTATTTTGTTTATAATTTTTCTAATGTTTGGCCAACCATCCCTTGATTCCTATTCTATTTCTTAATGACCTTTGGATTAGATAGTTGGAATTACTAAAAACATACCCTCTTCTACTTTTGCCAAATATAGTTTAGAAACTCATTGTGATTTCTCCACTCTGCAAAATCATATGTAAATCTGATTAGTGACCTAAAAGTCCCTAACATTACTCTTCTAGTATCCTTGAAACAAAAAAAACGAATACACATATTTTGGCTCTTGAGACTTGCTTATATAGAATTATCCTTCATGATTTATCATCTGTCTTTAAAAATTTCTTTCATTAAATAGTTCCCTTTTGCGATGTTGCCTAATGTCAGGCTAGCCTTTTGGTCAAAGGAAACATGGCATAGTAGAGAGAAAATTAGGAATTAGGGATCAAGAAAATTAGGAATCAAGAAACCGTAGTACTTATTTTAGCTCTGTCACTAACTGCGTGCTTCTGGGTTAGTCACTTAATCCTTGAGGGCATCAATTTCCTTATCTATAAAAGGGGTTTAGTATAGATGATTCCTAAAATCTCTTCTATCTATATTTTCCTTTATCCTAAGCTTTTTTAAAATCATCCTAATATATTTCAGATAACCTTAGATTTGGAGATAGAAAAGACCTTAGAGATTCCATGAACAAGACTCTATCTCTCAGCAATCATTTTCTCTAGTCATTCTCCCATGGTCTGAATGCTCTCCCTCTTTTGTTCTAAAACCTTCCCTCACTTCCTTGAAGTCCCATCTAAAATCTCACCAGCTACAGGAAGCTTTTTAACCCCTTTTAATTCTAATGCCTTCTCTCCGATAATTATTCCCTATTTATCCTATATAAAGCTTACTTTGTATATATTAGTTGGCATGTTGTCTCCCTCATTAAACAGTAAGTTCCTTGAAGACAAGGACTGTCTTTTACCTCTTTTTGTATATGCAGCTATACATGTGTATGTGTGTATATATATATATATATATATATATATATATATATATATATGTACATATATATATACACACATACACCGACATATGCATATACATGTGTGTATATTATATATATATATATATATATATATATGTATATGCCTGGTATATAGTAGGTTATTAATAAATGTTTATTGATTGATTGATTAATCAAAATCAAACATATAAGTTGAAGAGCTAAGATAAGACTTGAATGTAGATGCTGAATTCAACACTTTTTCTGTCATATCACATTTCCTCCCAGGTAGCTTCAATTCACATCAATTAAAACATTTGTAAAGAGCCTATTATGTTAAAAAAAATAGAATTAGTAAACTTATAGCCTCCTGTATTTTAGCCAAACATAGTTTAGAAACTCATTGTGATTTTTCCACACTAAATACTGAAAGAACAAAGGCAAAATCCAGTCATTATATTAATGGAGCTTATACATATAAAAGTATGTATAAAATATATACACTTTAATAAAAATGATTTTATAAAGTAAAGAACCCTAAAAAACAGGGTGGGGGAAGTATTAGAAATAGCCTCATGTTGGGGCAACTAGGTGGCGCAGTGAGTAGAGCACTGACTCTGGAGTCAGTAGAACCTAAGTTCAAATCCAGCTTCAGACACTGACACACTTACTAGCTGTGGGACCTCAGGCAAGTCACTTAATCCCAATTGCCCTGCCTTCCCCCTTGCAAAAAAAAAAGAAAAAAAAGACATAGACTCATGTGGGAAGTGACACTTGACTTTGAAAGAAACTATGGATTTTTACAAAGTACAAGTGAGAAAGGAACACACTCCATGTAGGAGACTCTTTGCAAAGGTGCACAGTTGGGAGATGAAATGTTGTGAATAAGAAGAATCTCATAGGCCAGTTTTACTGAAAAAGAGAATGTACAATGGAGAATCATTTTAAGTAAGACAGAATTTTAAAAGTAGAAAAGTTTATTAAGTTGGTGGAAACAACATTTATATATTCAGCTATACTACATACCTGTTGCCATATGTCTCCTATAAGGAATGTTTTTCACTAACGGTAAAGAGCGGAATGAAGAAAGGTTTGATTTTTGATTGTTTTAAACCAACAATCTAAAAAATTGATTGGCTACGATTCATCACAAAGATTCCATCTTTCTTGGGAATGGTTATTATGTGTGAAGATTTCCTGAATATATTGTACAGTGACATCTTCTCTGTCTCTCTGTCTGTCTCTGTTTCTCTTTCTCTCTTTCTGTCTTTCAGTCTCTCTCTCTCTCTCACACACACACACACACACACACACACACACACTCACTCATTCATTCACTCACTCACGGTCTCTTCGAGGCCATATCTATGTTAGAGGAATTCATTGCTATAATGAAATTTGGAGTGTAGCTCTCTGTAGAAATATGTAAGATGTCTGTTAGAGATTAGGGAGATGTTCATGGCTCTTTTGCCCAAAGGCAATCAAGTGAATCACATCAGAGACAAGATAAAAGCTTATAGTTTAAAACTAATGGTTTTGCATGTTCTTCTATTGGAACTTTTCAGTTTAGAAAAGCCTTTCAGTTTTCATGAGCTTTGAATGAGGTGCAAACAAGAAGAAAAATAAAACTATCTATAGTACCCTGATTTTTCCATGATTCAACTGGCTGAGGGAGTTCTTTTCATAGTTGTTATTCATATCAAAGAATCTAAAACTGAATGAAGTTTGAGAAATTGCCTAGTTCAGTCTCTATAAAGCCAAGTGTAGATTAATGCCCCAAAATGGTATATTATTTTCCCCAGGTCACCACCTAGCCAAGGGCTGATCCAGGTCAAAGAGCCTGATCTTGTGCCTCCCAGTGGAGTGTCCTTTAAAGTAGACTGACACCATTGCTGTTTGTTTCTTAGAATGAAATTTTGCATTGATTCACTTATTGGTTGAGAATTTGCTATAAGAATGTTGCCATGTGTTAAGCATATATGGGCAAAAGATTTCATCTTCAAAAGATATCTATTAAATTAAATTAAGTCACCTGCTACATGAAAAATAGCATGGTCTAATGGAGGGAGAGCTGATCTTGGAGTTTAGAAGCTCTGTGTTCATCACTCCAGATTCTCTTATCCCTAGACCCCAGCCCCTCAAACACAAAGAGTTTGTAGTTGTACTGGCCAGGATCATTTTACTTCCATCAGTGGGTAGCTGCAGTTTTAGGTCTCAATTTAAAGCTAACCCTTTGTCAGAATGCCAAATGAGGACTAAATTGCGAGGGTAGATTGAAACCGATGAATCACATTGGCCCCAAGGTTTGGAAAGGAAGAAAAGGGGTGGGAGTGGAAAAAATGGAGCCCAAGGTATGTTTATGTGTGTGGGAGAAGGAGAATGCAGAGGAGGAAGAGGGAGAGAAGTATAGTGCTAGATAAAAATATTTATCTTTGTATAGGAGGAAACAGACTTCCAGGAGAAGGAAAAAGAGAAAGGCAGAGAAGAAACCCAACTTCAAAGGCTTTTCCTTAGCATTGTCATGAGAGACCATCTCTAATACCTTTACAAACATACCCAACCTCCCAAATCAGTCGAAATAGTGAATAAATGCAATCATGGAAAGGAGGGTGGGGCCCAGAACAATAAAAATGGGAAAAGTGAGGAACAGGTCTGACTACAGTGGTCTCTTTGTCTTTCTGAAGCAGTATCCCAGCAGGTCCCTTAAACTTCTGAAGGACCAAAGGTCTTAACCAACTCCAGTGGTCTTAGAGAACAGAGAAAAGATAGCAGAGGCTGAGAAAGAGGCACAATAAAAGGCGTACAGAAGCTAAAGGATTTATGAGAAGAAGCACGTTAAGAGCAAAAATACCATGAACCAGGGGTTCTTAATGTTTTTGTTTTCGATGCCATAAAGCCTTTGACAACAGAGTGCTGGGACTGGAATCAGAAGGACTCATCTTCCTGAGTTCAAATCTGGCTTCAAGCATTTACTACTTATGTGACCTTGGGCAAGTCACTTAACCCTGTTTGCCTCAGTTTCCTCATATGTAAAAAGAGCTAGAGAAGGAAATGACAAACCACTTCAGTATTTTTGCAAAGAAAACCTCAGGAAGAGTCTGACATAACTGAAAAATAACTGAACAATAGTAAAAGACCTGGAGGATGGGAGGAATGTTTTTAAATGAATATAATAAATTTCCTAGAATTACAAAGGAAACCCATTATGTTAATATATAGTTATCAAAATCAAGTTTATGCATCCTAGGTTGAGAATTGCTGTCTAAATGAAATCAGCAGATTGATAATCCCGTGCCACCCACTCCCCGACAATAAAGCTGAATAAAGAGGAGATATAGACAGGCTAGGAAAGAAAAAAAACTATTTAAATAAAACAAATTATTCATAGTAATAGAAACTGAGCCAAAGTCCCTTTGACAGAATCCAAACTTCACAGAACCAATCCCCTTAATAAAAGGATTTGTTCCATAAAACTTGGACTCAGTCAAAAGGTCGCACCTGAGGACCTAGAAGGATACATGTGACCTTCAGGTCACAGGATCCTCACCCTTGTATTAGATATGATAAGTTATTAATATAAAGAGTGTATAGAACCATGGGAAGATATGAATGAAAATGAACTAATATAAAGAGAAAGAGTCAAAAGAACAGTATTTGAATTACTACAATGTAAATGAAAAGATCACTCATAAGAAGTCAAACCCAGAGTAACAGGAAACACAGTGAAGATCATGGAAAATAGAAAATGAAACATACTCTTTCCACTCCTCATGGGAGAGAGGAGAAGAATCACTAGAGATGATGTATGTTATATACATATTAGATGCAGTAACGGCAGACAAAGTTTTTACTTCATTGTTTTACAAGGGAAGAATCAATCTTGGGGAGTGAGGAATCACCTAAATGACTGTTATGTGAATACAAATGCCATCAATAAATCATATTTTAAATAAATTAAACAAGAAGATATGGATCTTTCCATAATGGAGCTTATAATTCAGCAAAAATTCAATAAATACCTACTAGGTGAGACAAATTGTGTTAAATCCTAGAGATATCACAATAAAAATGAGCAATCCTCAGTCACAAGGAGTTTAAAGTCTAATAAGGACATACAATATATACATAGATCAGGATGATACTAAGTAGAATATGTTATCAAAGACAAAAAGGGTTCCCCCCCCATAATGTTTTATAAGATCATTTGAGATGTGACAGATTACTTTCAGCCCAGGGAAAACGAGAAAGAGATTTGGAATGGATTTATAAAGGAGCAGGTGGAATCTGGACTGGGCTTTGAAGAAAGAGAACTATTTCATAGGGAGAGATATGAAGTCAGTGTTTGCCAGGGATCATGATTGGCCTACACAAATGCGAGTAGTTGGGAAAGTATTTAAAAGTAACAAGGAATATCATGTAGCAAATTTGGTCGTTCTGCATAGAGGTTAATGTGGTCCAGTGGAAAGAGTACTGGATTTAGAGTGTGAGAATCTGAGTTCAAATCCATGCAGTGATTGCCACTTTACCTGTGAAACCTTTGTAAAGTCAATTTTCCTTTCTGGAGCTCAGTTTCTTTGTCTGTAAAAGGTGAGGGATGAATTAAATGACCTCAAAGTTTCCTTATAGCTCAAATTTTATAATCCTATGAATAGTGTGAAATGAGGCTGAAAATATAGATTAGAACCAGGTTAGCTTTATGTGCTAAAATAAGGAATTTGAGTTTCATGCTGTCACGAATGGTTCTGTTTTTATTTTTGGTCCTGGAACAGTCAGATTTGGTCTTTGGGGAAATTAATTTGATAGCTGCATGAAGTGCCAAGAGACCAGTATTAAGCTGTCATAACAGTCAGCGGCATCACAGTATTAGCAGCACTACAACATTATCATAGTCAATAGTCAGTTGGTCAGTCAACAAGCATTTATTAGGTCAGGCACCAAAGCACAGATGCACAGAATTCCTGACATCATGGGAAGAACTTTGAGCTCACAGGGAATTTATAGATATCCTAGTCCAACTGTTTTAATTTATAGATGGAGAAACTGAGGATTAGGGAGATGTATTGATTAGGCAAAGGTCATAGAGGGAAGAAAGAGCAGCATTAGGATTTGAGTACATCTCTTGATCCTATATTCTTTCTGTATCCCACTAAACCAGTGTTCTCCAAACTTTTTTGATCTCACACTCCTGTGAGTAAAAAAATGGTGACCATGTACCTGCCAGCGTATGTATACTTACTTCCTTTAAAATCATTTACTTGGGGCAGCTAGGTGGTAAAGTGGATAGAGCACAGGCCTTTGGAGTTGGGAGGACCTGAGTTCAAATCCAGACACTTAACACTTGCTAGCCCTGTGACCCTGGGCAAGTCACTGAACCCTGATTGCCTTCTGAAAAATAAAATTTTAGAAAAAGATTTACTTGTACTATTTCACTACTATAATACTTATATAATAAGACATACACAAAAATAAAAATTAAAAAGTATAGTGGCATTCCAAGGATTTTTATTAGAGGAATAATTCCCAAACTTAATGGTACTCTAAATGTTGGGGGAATATTGGACAGAACAAATTGTTCAAATGCATCATTTTCACCTTCACAGATGACTAGTCCCTTCCAATTTTCATCAACTAGTATCATCAACAGAAATGGGGAGGGTGAGAAAAATGGCAATTTTAATGTGAATAATGAATTCAGTTTTGGATGTGAAGAGTTTGAGATGCTGTTGGCACATCCAGGAGTTGTCTATCGAGCCATTCAAATGTGGGACTAGAATTCAGAGCAGAGCTTGGACACAGACATAGTCGCTGGTGTCATGAAATCTGAATTCCTGTATGCATTGTAAGATTTAGAGAATAGTTTCTGGAAAATGAAGAAGACTAAATGGTAATTCACCTCATAGGATTTATACTTTAGAGGCACCTTAAATACCAACCATTCCAACTGCTTCATATCTGAAGAAAGTAAATTTCAGAGTTAAATATCTTGCCAAGGGTAACACAGGTAGTAAGCAACAGAGCTAAGATCTGAACCCAGGTCTTCTGATTCAAAGACCAGTGATCTTTCCACCCTATTGTGTCAAATAACAAATAAGAAATGGTGAGATTTGGAAGAGAGCTTAGTGATCATCATTCCAAAAGAGCATAAGCTCTTTTGGGGTAGGGAAAGATTTTTATCTTCAACTTTGCATTCCCAGTGACTATAACACATAATTGGCTCTGCATAAATGCGAAGTGTCCCAAAAGACTTACTGCACTTTTGAATTATTAGAGCCATTATTTTATTTATTCTTATATTTATTTAATACCTAATTTAATTAATATAATTCTTGTTCCATCTCTTCATTTTATACATGAGGAAGCATCAGGGAACTTTAGTAAGTTTCATAAATTTACACTAATTAGTGACAGGCCTCTTCAACTCCCAGCTTTATGCTTTTCTTTCAATATGAAAGAGAAGAACCACTAGGTGTTTCCATGTTCTTCTAAAGGCAGTGTTTATCAAAGAACTAGTGGTACATCATTAAAGGTCTGACAATGTATTGTAAAAAAAATGATGCTAAGGTCATGTGATAAAACAATTTAATAAAGAGCTTGGGAAGCCTTAAGGTGCTACATAATGTTAGCTATCAAAAATATTAAATTTGAAATAGAAAGCAAGATAAGGCATTGGTCTTCCACATGAGGGGGATTTCATGGTTGCTTTCTCAGAATTTACATAAGATGTGTAGCTATGAGGTAAGAGCCGCATAGGAGAATTCTTCCTAATCTGATAATCTTTATTTTTTTCTCTTACTAAACCATCCAAACTTTAAAAATGCTATTTCGGTAGTTTTGAATTTTGTGAATTCAAGCAAGGAAAAATTCTCAAGTCCAGCATGATTGGTGTGCTTGGGTTTGCATGCTGCTTTGCTCTTGTGTAATGTAAACAGTTTTGATCTAAAGATGAAATTTGGCAAGTGACTAATCTTTGCTATGACCTAATTGTTTGGGGTACCTCAAAAACAAAATGAGAGCAGATGAAAAGTGGCTGCTATACATATGCCATCACTTTGGGAACTAGAAAGCACACATGAGGGTGGGTACCAGGAGTGGCTTGAATTACCATGATGGGCATTTTTTTCCCTAAACATCCCCCTGTACCTCTCCTCCTTGCCATCAGGCTCCCATCATCCACATGTTCAAAAACATAGCCCAAAGATGAAAGATTAGTTTTAAGGGAACTCAAGAAAGAGACCAAACTCTTCAAAATACAAGGCAATTTCCTTACTAGTCATTCTGGATCGTGAGCAGATTTAGCCCAGAACTATTGTTAGAGGAAGGTATTTCAGCATCTCAGAAAAAAGAATGTGTGTATGATGATTATCTGTGGCATTTCTACTGCAGGTAAGTATAGTTTCTCTATAAGGAACTTAGCAATTAATAGTTTAGTTCCAATCTTCCAAAAAACATTGCTGAGAAGTGGGAAAACAGGCATACTTACACACTATTGGTGGAGCTATGAACTAATCCAAACATAGTAGAGAATGATTTGGAATCATGTCCAAAAGGCAATTAAATTGTGCATACCCTTTGGCATATAGGGAGATCAAGGAAAGAGGAAAAGGATTCACATGTACAAATATTTATAGCAGCTCTTTTATTTCTAGCAGCAAAGAATTGGAAACTGAGGGAATGTTCATCAATTGAGGGAATACTTGAATAAACTGTGACATATGAATGTGATATATTATGATTGTGATGTAAGAAATGATGAAGGGAACGGTTTCACAAAAGCCTGGGAAGACCTCTCTGATGCATACCGAAGTCAAAAGGATTAGGAAAAAACCTAGACAGTAACAGTAATATTGTAAATATAATCGACTTTGAAAGACTTAGTAATACTGATCAACACAATGACCCACTTTGATTCCAAAGGGTTCATGACGAAACATGCTATCCACCTCCAAATAGAGAACTGATAGACTGAGTACAGATTGAAGCATATTTTTTCCTTCCTTTCTTCCTTCCTTTCTTCCTTCCTTCCTTCCTTCCTTCCTCCCTTCTTCCCTTCCTTCCTCCCTTCCTTCCTCCCTTCCTTCCTTCCTTCCTTCCTTCCTCCCTTCCTCCCTTCTTCCTTCCTTCCTTCCTTCCTTCCTTCCTTCCTTCCTTCCTTTCTTTCTTTCTTTCTTTCTTTCTTTCTTTCTTTCTTTCTTCTTCTCCTTCTTCTGTTCTGTGATAAGGTGCCACATGGCTAATGCAGAAATATGCTCTCACAAATATACATATTTTAAGAGAGTTTGTTTTTCTTGCCTTCTCAGTAGGCAGAGGAGCTAGAGGCAAGGAGAAAATTTTAACCTTAATTTAATAAAAAATATCCGTGCTTAAAAAAAAGCACCCTTGAATAACATGTTAAATGCTTCAATAATAAATTATTAGTTTAATAATGAAATAATTGTATAAAGGTGCTTTTTTGGAAGATGCTAAGTTGTAATTTCCTAGGAGATTCTTTATTAAACTAGAAAGGAAAGATTACTGACACATGGGAACCATTGGCAGTTTAGTAGTAATGGTAAAGATTTGCTAATTGTGCTAAAAGAAGACCTCTACCTAACTTGGAGGAATCAACTCTAGAGAAGTTAAATACTTTTAGTTCTTAATCTGTTTGAGTTTTCTAAAAAGAAAATTGGGAGTGGCTCTAATTGGTAATCTTGTTAACTCAGATTTGCATGGACTATGTGTTCCCTACTTATAATTAGCCTGATTTTATTGCTGGTTCTCCCTCTGCTGGTGTAGTGAACAATCCATTCATGTCTTTCATACTGTCTGACTTTGGCTTCCATCTTTTTTATAAATCATACACAGAGAATCTATATGCTATTAGGAAAGGCCTTTGATGGTTCTTTTAATATTCAGGGTGAGAATGTTACATTCATGAAGGGACAGTGTGGTTTAGTGGACAGAGAACTGTCCTCAGAGCCAGGAAGATCTGGGCTTAAGTCCCACCTGTGACACGTTCTCACTGTGTGATCCGGGGCTAGTCTCTTACTTAAACCTGCAGTGACCTAGTCACTTTCTAAGATTGTAAGTTGTAGAATGGTTGCCAATCTGCACTGGTAGAGAGAATTTGCTCACTCAAAAATCCTTACCCTAATGACATCACAAATTCAGAAAAAGAAAAACAGAAAGAAAAGAAAATCACAAGGAAGAGTTTGGTCCACCCTTCTGTTTATGCTCATGACCAATTCACCTCCATTCTGATTCATATCTGCACCTGATAATATCATTTATGGCATTCCTTCATCATATGCTATAGTCTTCTTAAATCCATCCCTTGTCTTTTTATTGACTTCTGAGCTACTTTCAATTTTTGTTCTTCCAAGATCATATTGTTCCTTGATCTGCAGCCATTAAGTACTACTATGAGAATATCAGAGAACAATTTAAAATCATTGCAAGTACTGAGTAATTTCCTAAATGCAGTCTCACTTGAATGCTTACTCATATTTGAATCTGAAGCCATTTACGAGATTGCCCCTGTTAAAAATATATAGCTTGATATCTTTGGGACAATTCTTTATTGAACTCAATGGGTTGTTATCTATCTGTAATCATAGTGTAACATATAATCATAGTTGTGATAGGTGCTGTAATCATATAATCATAGTTGTTATAATCATACTTGCAATCATCATTACGATGTCATCTTCATTCATTTTGCTTATCCAATGTGAATATTTTAGACTAACATTTATTATCATTTTAATTATTATTATCAGCTTTGATTATTTCTAAAATCCTTATAGTTGCATTGCTCTTATTGCTAAGGAAGCTTTATTTTTTTTTGTGATTCCACAAAAATATGCAGAGTACCACCTGAAATCAGAACATTTAGAAAACTTCCCCCTCCAATAGAAACATTTTTTTCTAAGTTCTGCAGAAGATATATTCTATACGAGTAGAGAACACCTTAGCTGAGTAGTATCCTATATCTCAGTACTTTTGACGTGAATTGGCCAATAGTTGAACCAATTTATATCTTTAGTCACATTTTTTTTTAAATTTTAAATTTATTTATTTAACATATTTAGTTTCAGCATTGATTTTCACAAGAGTTTGAATTACAAATTTTTTCCCCATTTCTACCCCACCCCCTCTCCAAGATGGCGTATATTCTGGTTGCCCTGTTCCCCAGTCAGCCCTCCCTTCTGTCACCCCACTCCCCTCCCATCCCCTTTTCCCTTCCTTTCTTGTAGGGCAAGATAAATTTCTACGCCCCATTGCCTGTGTAGCTTATTTTCTAGTTGTATGCAAAAACTCTTTTTTTTTTGTTTTTGAACATCTGTTTTTAAAACTTTGAGTTCCAAATTCTCTCCCCTCTTCCCTTCCCACCCACCCTCCCTAAGAAGTCAAGTAATTCAACCTAGGCCACATGTGTATCATTATGTATAACCCTTCCACAATACTCATGCTGTGAAAGACTAACTATATTTTGCTCCTTCCCAACCCATCCCCCTTTATTGAATTTTCTCTCTTGACCCTGTCCCCTTTCCAAAGTGTTTGTTTTTGATTACCACCACCCCCATCTGCCCTCCCCTCCATCAACCCCCCCCCCTTTTTTATCTTCTTCCCTCTTCTTTCCTGTGGGGTAAGATACCCAATTGAGTATGTATGGTATTCCCTCCTCAGGCCAAATTTGATGAGAGCAACATTCACTCATTCCCCCCTCACCTGCCCTCTCCCCTCCTCCCACAGAACTGCTTCCTCTTGCTACCTTTATGCAAGATAATCCACCCCATTCTATCTCTCCCTATCGCCCTCTCTCAATATATTCCTCTCTCATACCTTAATTTGATTTTATTTCTTTTAGATATCTTCCCTTTATCTTCAACTCACCCTGTGTCTGCTCTCTCTCTCTCTTTATATATATATACACATACATATATACATACATACACATTCACATATATATATATATATATATATATATGCATATTCCCTTCAGCTACCCTAATACTGAGGTCTCATTAATCATACATGTCATCTTTCCATGTAGGAATGTAAACAAAACAGTTCGACTTTAGTAAGTCCCTTGCAATTTCTTTTTCTCGTTCTTTTTTCTTGATTACCTTTTCATGCTTCTCTTGATTCTTGTGTTTGAAAGTCAAATTTTCTATTCAGCTCTGGTCTTTTCATTGAGAAAGCTTGAAAGTCCTCTATTTTGTTGACAATCCATATTTTGCCCAGGAGCATGATACTCAGTTTTGCTGGGTAGGTGATTTTAGGTTTTAATCCTAGCTCCATTGACCTCCGGAATATCGTATTCCAAGCCCTACGATCTCTTAATGTAGAAGCTGCCAGATCTTGGATTATTCTGATTATGTTTCCACAGTACTCAAATTGTTTCTTTCTGGCGGCTTGCAGTATTTTCTCCTTGATCTGGGAGCTCTGGAATTTGGCTGACAATATTCCTAGGAGATTTCTTTTTGGGATCTATTTGAGGAGGCGATCGATGGATTCTTTCAATTTCTATTTTGCCCTGTGGCTCTAGAATATCAGGGCAATTCTCCTTGATAATTTCTTGAAAGATGGTATCTAGGCTCTTTTCTTGATCCTGGCTTTCAGGTAGTCCAATAATTTTTAAATTATCTCTCCTGGATCTATTTTCCAGGTCAGTGGTTTTTCCAAGGAGATATTTCACATTGTCTTCCATTTTTTCATTCCTTTGGTTCTGTTTTATAATATCCTGATTTCTCATAAAGTCACTAGCTTCCACTTGCTCCAATCTAATTTTTAAGGTAGTATTTTCTTCAGTGGCCTTTTGGACCTCCTTTTCCATTTGGCTAATTCTGCCTTTCAAGGCACTTCTTGTCCTCATTGGCTTTTTGGAGCTCTTTTGCCATTTGAGTTAGTCTATTTTTTAAGGTGTTTTCTTCAGTGTATTTTTCAGTATTTTTTTTTGGGTCTCCTTTAGCAAGTCATTGACTTGTTTTTCATGGTTTTCTTGCATCCTTCTCATTTCTCTTCCCAATTTTTCCTCTACTTCTCTAACTTGCTTTTCCAAATCCTTTTTGAGCTCTTCCATGGCCTGGGACCAGTTCATGTTTTTCTTGGAGGCTTTTGGTGTAGGCTCTTGCACTTTGTTGACTTCTTTAGGCTGTATGTTTTGGTCTTCTTTGTCACCAGAGAAAGAATCCAAAGTCTGAGACCGAGTCTGGGTGCATTTTCGCTACCTGGCCATATTCCCAACCAACTAACTTGACCCTTGAGTTTTTCAGCGGGGTATGACTGCTTGTAGACTAAAGAGTTCTATGTTCCATGTTTGGGGGGATGCGCCAGTTCTGCCACACCAGCACTCCTCCTTCCCCATGAACCCCCAACCCGGACTGGGCTTATATCTTCAGCAGGCTGTGCACTCCTGCTCTGATCTGCCACTTAATTCCTCCCACCAGCTGTAGCTGCCCCACCTCCGCTGCCCCGGGGCACTCCTTCCACTCCCGCAGCTTTTCCCACTAACTTTCTCCACTATCTTTGATGTTTGTGGGTTGAGAAGTCTGGTAACTGCCGCAGCTCACTGATTCAGGGCACTAGGGCCCGCTCCGCCCGGCTCCTGGTCTGGTTGGTCCATGCTGCCCACGCTGGGCTCTGCTCCACTCCGCTCCCAGCTCCCAGCTCCGTGTGGGATAAACCTCACCCAGAGACCATCCTGGCTGTCCTGGGCTGGAGCCCTGCTTCCCTCTACTGTTTTGTGGGTTTTGCAGTTCTAGAATTGGTTCAGAGCCATTTTTTATAGGTTTTTGGAGGGACTCAGCAGGAAGCTCATGCTCGTCCCTGCTTTCCAGCCGCCATCTTGGCTCTGCCCCCTTTAGTCACATTTTTAAACAATATATTTTGTAATTCCAATCTTATTTTAGAGGTCTTAATGATTACATTTTTCATATCATTAAAAAAAGTTTAAAAAGAAAAGGAGGGGGCATCATATTATCTACATAATGCTCAGCTAACTATGTGAAGACAGAAGACATGATCTGCTATAGAAAACTCTCTGTTGTCATGTTGCCATGAAAGATTCCCTCAACATAAATAAATATTGTTCTCATAAAGATTTCACTGATATAAGAAAGAAATCGTATGGCCTGGTCATTACACTTTTCTCACTTATTTTGTCTTTTGAGTTTTTGGTAAACACACCAGACAATCTCTCCATTTCTTTAAAACACTACCCACTTCGCCACCGCACCCCTTGAAATATCTTGAAAGTTAGGCTATGGAGCCTTGAAATAGTGTTAACTCTAGAGAAGATTTCATTAGGATGCACTTAGTCAAATACATTCATCCATGCCTTCTGAAGTTATCTTCTTAACTAACATGGCTACTTTTTCACTTAGAATACTGAACTCTTGTCAATGATGCAGATATACCACTGGAGAAAGGTCATCAGGTCGGTTCTATTTCACATTTGCAAAGGCTCTCATGCACAGATTTTTTAGGATTTTTTACTGACTTCCTTTTTGCTACTTTTTGTAAGTGGATACTATTTGTACTCTTCCATAATTACTTTTTTTAGTGTTTCACAGATGAACTTGTTCTTCAACTGATGTTGCCCTTCCTTTCCTCAAGAAGATTAAGCATTGGCTGAAGAATAGCTCTTTAATTGTCCTCATTCTGGCTACTGTTTTGTGTCTGATAAACTCTCTGTAATGGGAATAGAATCTGTAGGTTCTTTACTATTGCTTCTTTCCCATGGTAAGTGGTGCACAACTTTTCCAAATAGACCTAATCAGAACTACCGCGATTAAAATCACAAAATTTTGGAGTCGAAAAGAACCCCAGAGATCAAGTAGTTTTATCTGGGATAGAATATCTTCGACACCATATCTAATAGGGATCATGCTGGACAGAATGTCATGGATTTGGTTTTTGTCATTACTATGTCTAACCACAGGATTCACTTAATTTTATGGGAAAAAATGGCCAGCAACTTAAAAAAAATGCCAGGCTGCTCTTTCTAGGGCAGCCTCTCTGGGAGCTGCTTTTGCTCAAACTAGATTTCAAATCTAATGGTATAGTCATGCAGTCCACAATCATTTATTTTTCTGAGTGGGGAGTAATGGAAACTCAGAAAGGGATAGGGGAGAGGGGCAATTTTATTGACATAACGCAACACAGCATGCTAACCATCTCCATACCACTAAAACTCACTTATACTTAGCTATGCTTTTCATTAAAGAAGTACAAAAGAAAATCCATAATTTTGTTGGAGACTTCTTGTAGGGAGAAACCAGTGCCCTCCAAAGGAACTCATTCCATATAGCAATAGCTCTAAATTTTTAAAAGTTTTTCTTATGTAAAACATATATATATATATATATATACACATACAATACATACATACATATATGCGCATACATATCTATGTATACATGCAAATGCACATGTTTATGGTTGCAAAGCACATTATGTACACATTATCTGCATAAATACATATGTAGCATGGATATCTATATGCATGGTGTATACAAATACATACATCTATTCCTATGCATATGTAGGTTTCCATGCATATATGTATTTACATGTTTGGATGCATAATATAAAATGTATATAAATACAGATTGTATATGCACATATCTATATCTAGCTTTAATCTATGTATCTGTTTATCTATTTCTATCTCCCCTTTATTGCCCTCTTGATCCAAGTGGAACAAGTCCAATTCCTCTTTCACATGACAGCCCTTCAAAAACTTGACAACTATCATGTCCTATCCCCAATCCTAATATTTTATCTCTCTACTCTAGGCCTCTCCATTTTTTAAAATGATCTTCAGATGGTTCAATTTCAAGGCTCTTGACCTTCCTTATCCTCCTTCTCTGGACACTCTCCATTTTGTCAATGCCTTTTAAAAAATAGGTTGCATAAAACTGAACACAATGGTATAGATCTACTCTGACCATGACTGAGTGCAAAAAATTAATCATGACTCTCATTCTGGACATAATTCCTCTATTAATGCAGATCATGATCACATTAACTCTTTTGTCTGCCACTTTATACCATTAATTCATACTCAGCTGGCAGGACACTAAAATGTTGTTGGCATTTTTTTTAACATAAACTTCTACTCAGCCATGGTTCCTCTATTTTGAACTTGTGAAGTTTATTTTTTTTTAATCAGCTTAAGATATTATCTTTATTCCCATTAAATTTTATATTATTAGATTTGACCCAACGTTTCAGCCTGTCGGTTTTGTTTTTGATCCCAACTTTGCCGTCTAAAGTTATTATCCCACCTCTGAGCCGTTCAAGACAGAGCCTTCTTTTCAATTTTATCTTTACTTCTAATTTGCTAATTGCACTAACTTTTGTCTTAACTAGTTGGTGCTCTGACTGCATTTTGCTAATCAGTTCTGAAATGCCTGGTTATCAGGCAACCAGCACAGCAGTCTTTACTTCCTCCAAATTTGAAGTTTTTCCAGCTTGGTAGAACTTGCCAGAACTTGCTCTCTTCTGACAGAGCATTAGAAATATCAGGGTTGTCTCTATACCATGAAGAGGCAGGAGAAGACTCTAGTGAAGCTGCATAGCTAGCATATCAACTTAATTTAGATGATCCCAAGCCAAATAAAAACTCAGATATTGGTTTCTGAATCTACTAGACACAAAGAACTACACTAGGAAATCATTGCTTTCTTCCTTCTCTTCATCCTTTCCTTCGTTCCTGAAAGAGCACTCTGTACCCCAGAAGGCTGTTAACCTGAGCTATCAAGTCAAGTGATGATATTCCTCCTCACTCAGAATATCCAAAGAAAACTGCATAAATATCAACATTTAATGTAATGGCAACCAAATATATTGCCCATTCCATGAGTTAGTTAATCAAATTACCATATATTGGGTAACTCAGTAATAAAGATGACCCATTCCTAATGGTGTGCAGAAGAAGAGTGATCCACTTTTAGGAGTCAGGAGGATAATTCAGGTACTGTTTAGTGCCATGATTCTTGACCCATGGTTTCATATTCTTTTCATTCTTACTGATTTATTCCTCTCTAGAAAGATTTCGGATTTCTGTTTTTATCCTTTTTATTTGCTTTTAATGTTTCCAAAGACACTAACTGCAGGTCCAACTCCCATGCTGAACTTTTAGGTTGGGCCTTGATTGAAAACCAGACCCAGCTGTGTTGCCTCAATGTCCCCTAACTATTCTTGTTAGTTACCAGTCCCTGGCATCTCTCACAAAGAATATAGTAGCACAAAACTGGACCCATCTGGCTTAGGGTGATGACAACCTACTCTTGAAGGTAGGCTTTAGAACATGGCACCTCAGAGGAGCACCTTTCTACTGAGTACATTTGAGTATTTGCCACTGCTAACCTGGGTCATGAAATCTAAAGGGAATCCCAGAGTTTAGTGATACGACTGCTGCTTTTCCAATCACGTATCTTTCAACGATGCGTGAACAGCAACACATTTTGTAAAGTACTACTGTGTCATAACACTAACAATGATAACTTGGCTCTTTACTGCTATAATGTCAAGAATCCTTATTACTTATGTGACATTTTTATTCCAGTACTGACTATTCTAAATCATTAGGGTCAAACTGAATACATGCAGTATAAGTGGAGGACTTGCTGATATCATTGCTGCCTTTTGAATATCACTTATACGGTTTTCTTATAAGCCTCTTTACCAGAGACAGGACTATCCTTTTTCTCCCTTTTTTTCTTTCCTTCCTTTCTTTTTCTGTTCTTCCTGGGGTAGCACCAAACATACATACAGAAAGTGGTCCAAATGTGCCCTAAAACTGAGACAACAGCCCTCATGGGTGGAAGACCTTGCTATCCCCACCCCTCTGATACTAGTGGAGCTAGAGAGAGGGAGAGGAAGGGTGAGGCCATGGAGGAAGGCATATGAGGTGTGGCCAATGAGTGACAGAAATGAAGCATCTAGTAACTCCTTTTTAAAACTAAATCTTGTTTACTTTTAGTCTAAACTCTCTCTCTCTCTCTCTCTCTCTCTGTCTTTCAGTCTCTGTCTCTCTGTCTCTGTCTCCATCTCTCTCTGTCTCTCTCCATCTGTGTGTGTATGTGTATGTTTGTATATGTGTGTATGTAATGATGGCAACAAGTGATATTGGTGCCCTAGGGCAAAATCCTAGTCATCCCTTCCAAGAAATTATTCTGTTCCACTCAGTGTCTTGAAGTCACTTACATGTGTAAGTCAAACTCTTAGCTCAATCTGGCTTGTTCTATCTATACCCAAAATTAGCTTTGAGAAAGGTTTCTTAAAGCAACATTTCTTCAACTTACTCAGAAAGATTTGCCTTATGGGGATGTATTTCTTAACTCGTCATTTATAATATGTTGAGTCAAATTCTCAGTACATGGGTCCCTTCAGTTATAAAGAAGTGTGGTGCCACTTTGGGCCTATGGTACATTTAAATTTCTTTCAAAGTTCTAGTTAGAACAAAATTCTTAATCTGAGATATATGAACCTTCAAAAATATTTTGATAACTGTTTCAATAGAATTAATTTCATTTGTAATCCTATTTATTCTTTTTTTTTTGTATGTATTAACATTGATTTCAAAGGGGTCCTCGATATACACAAAAAATTTTAGTTCCTTCATAGTTAGAATCTTGATCCAAATTTCCAGGTCAGTTCTCACTTACAAATCATACTAGAGATAAATAACTCATGCCAATAACCTTTCCCTTCTTTTTTGTCCTTATATGGTTCCCATAAACAGTGGCCATATTTTCTGAACCAAAATTTGGTATGTGCTCTCAGTCAGTTTTTCCGTTATTATAACTGTATAGTATAGACTATTTATAAAAATGTATAGACATTCATATCAGTATTTATAGAAGGGTTTTCATTAATTGCTAAAAGCACTATACCATCCTCTCATTACTGATGTCTGTCTGTCTGTCTATTTATCTATGTATCTATCATATATCTATAGCTAGAGTTATTCAGAAGAAGAACTAAGATGTTAATATTTTTATGAGTAATTGGGATACTCCTCTAACCCATGCTTATCTTTTGTGGTTTATGTATATTTTTATTGAAACATCAATTAACTTGATTCATTCAGTTTCTGTTAAAGTAATTTTCCAGGGTATCTCTATAGTTTATAGCAACACATGACAGAATATTTGAAATTAGGCCTGTCCCACTAAATACCAGATGGACTGGAGCAATGTCCTAGCCAAAGCATCTGAAGTTGACCCAGGATTATCAGAGATGTGAGTACCTGGGAACCTAGGTTTAGAGATTCTCAGAAGAGTGGCTCACTCCTGGAACACCAGAGCCAGGTTCTCTTCCCTGGGTTTGGGATCCAGAATGTTATGCCTAGGGAACAAACCTGGGAATTTTAAATGATAATACGTCACCAAAAAGCTATAGGGTTATTAGGCTAAGGATTGAAACAATGAAGTTGATCTGAGGACTATGAGTCTAAGAAGTTCCCTTCTTTACTCTCTTAGGCTCTTAACTTCTATTTACAATTTTGTACATGCACCTTTGTTTTGTCGCCACCCACTTGGGCATTGACAAAGAAGCCTTGAGAACCCAACATACTCACCTACTGGTCCAGAGGGTTTACCCGGATTTCCCCAAGTTTTGCTGATGTGGTCCCTGCCCTTGAACAGAGCACCTGGAAGGGAGAAGCCAGAGAAGCCATCGTGGCATAGTATACATATCTGAATAAGAGAAAATGGATGAAGAGTCTGACAATAATTTCTTTTGAGTGAAAATGTTTGAAAAAATATCGTGAAACGTTTTAATGTAAAGTGGAAATAAAAGTTGTTTTTGAGTCATTGTCTATAAGATCTCATGGTAAAGAACTTCATCTTCACAAAACGTATGGCATTTTTTTCAAGATGGCTATAGATTTAAACTTTTTTTAATCAGTGGATTGTAAATGATAAAACAATTACCAGGTGATTCCAAATTTGTTCTTGGAAGACTGCAAACCAGATGTTGCTGGAAAAAAAACCCTCTTTCTTAATCCTTTGCTTTTTTGTGTGTATGTGTGTGTTTTGCTTGAGGCATAGAACATTTTTCCCCTTTTTCAGTGCTTAAAGGGTTGTTTTCAATTAGAATTTTCTTTCAGTTACAAATACTTACAAATTTTAACTAAATTATCCAATTATTAGTTTATCTTTAAAAGAGACTAGTATTGAAGAAATTATTGCCCTAAAATATTTTAAAACTTGATTTAAATGAATGATAATGATATAAAATATGTATTGTTCCCAATCTATGCCCCAACTTCCCAAACACAAAAGCTGGGTAAAGGCTATAGGACCCTTGCCAACTGTACAAGAACACATGTGCTTGGCATATGGAGTCCCAGGCTGATCTTCAGAACACCAGCATACCTGCCATGCTAAATGTACTGTAACTACAAAAAAATTAAAGTTCCATATATGGAAGAAAAATCATCCATCACTCCAAGCAGTGCCCAGGCAGTTCAAAATCACTTCCCAGGACAGCATTCAGGGCAGTGGCAGCTCCAGAAATTACCTAGCCTTGATATTTAGTGTGTGGATTTTAGAGAACGAAATCAGATTCTGAAAATGTCACTGCATTGTAGACCCCAACCTATAACAATGCCATGTATCTGAACTATCTATCACTATTGCCCCAGGAAGCTACATGGAGAGGTGGAAAGCACACTGGAATTGTGGGAGAGGACCTTGGTTTCATTTCTGTCTTTGCAGTTTAATGATCTTTGTGATCTTTATCTCTCATGTCCATGAATTTTCACAGGAAGGAAGGAAGGAACGAAGGAAGGAAGGAAGGAAGGAGGGAAGGAAGGAGGGAGGGAGTGAAGGAAGGAAGGAGGGAAGGAAGGAGGGAGGGAGGGAGGACAAAAAGAAGAAAGGAGAGAAAGTGGATATCAATGAGCATTTATTAAATACCTACTATGTGCCAGGCACTCTGCTAGGCCTTTTGCAAATAGTTTCTCATTGGATTCTCACAACAACCCTGTGAGGTAGGTACTATTATCATCCCCATTTTATAATTGAGGAAACTGTGGCAGAAAGAAGTTAAGCGATTTGACCTGGGCCACACAACTTCTAAGTGTCTGAGATCAGAATTGAATTCAGGTCTTCCTGACTCTAGGCCCAGAGCTCTCCACTGCACCAGTTAACTGCCCCTGGTTATGTCTCATGTCTAGAAGGCACCTCATCTCCTCCACCTCAGAACATCTGTATTTTCCTGTATTTCAAGCACCACTTTCTCCATGATACTTTTCCTACCCCCCAACCCCCCAAAACCCCAATGGCTAATGCCCTCTCTCACCAGCTACCTTGTGTTTATTTTATATTTATTCTGTATTCTCAAATCCCCAGTAATGCCTATGATTTTATTAGCTCTGGAATTCTCTCCAAGTGATTCACATCTCAATCCAACTATGCTTTCACATCTTGTGCTACTTTCATTGAGATCCTCCCAAAAGGCCTTCCTTGCTTCCTCCTAACATTGGGGGCAGTACCAGGGTAGCCCTCTGGCTGTCTATCTCGCATCTTTTCTTCTTGCCACAAGAGTAGCCTATCTTTTCTTCTGATCATACAATTATTTGATGGCAAAGTTGACTCCCGTTTTGCAAAGATTCTGGCCAGTCAAATATTGCAGCCTACTCATGGCAGCTATGTTCCTTTCCTCCCCACCATGGGACTCTGCATAAGTGACCCTCAGTTTTAGTTATTTGGAGGCAGATATATTCCACATCTCATTGCCGTATAGCAACACCAATGCAGGCTGTAGGGAATACTTTTTATGTCCTTTCTAAAATAAACAGGCAATAAGAACTTTGAAGGAATTAGGCAGTGAACTGAGGAAGTCAATGGGCCAAGACCCATTCCAGGTTAATTAGCTTAATATTCTAAATCCTAGCATTTCAAGATGGGCTTTTAATTTCTGACCTTAAAATGGCAATTTCCTGAAATCCAACTAGTCCTCTCTCTTCCTCCTAGTCAATATGTTCATATTTCTCAACATGCAAATGCTACAGAATATAAGTTTCATGAGGGCAGAGACAATTTCTTTTTTTTTTAAATTTGGTATCTAGCACATAGCATCTACCGCAAGCATATGAAGACTTTCCCCAGAGGGAATGGGCAGATGAGAATTATTTGTTCCAATGGCCATGAAGGTGGCTGAAGCAGACACTATGGAGTGCTTAGAACTTGGTCAGACATTGAAGACACCAAGGTCACTCGCAGCATTCCAGGTCATTGTTAATCATTCTGACTTTTATCTTGCCACTGGACTTCATGACTCAGGAAGTGAGAGTGAGGCTGATGACTTTTGCAATTCACACATGAGTCAAGACATTACCTTGTGACATCACTGATCTTCTTTGAAAATGAAGGACAAACAATACTAACAAAGAGTAGGCAGCAAGGTGTCATGGCAGATAGAAAGCTGGACTTGGAGTCTGGAAGACCAGAGGTCAGATCCTGCCTCAGAAACTTGCTTAGCCTGTGTGACCCTAGGCAGGTCACTAAACCTCTAAATGACTCAGTTTCCTTATCTGTAAAGTAGGGATAATAGTAGCACCTACTCACAGGGTTGTTGTGAGGGTTAAATAAGATGAGATGTACACAGTGCTTTCCAAACTTTAAAGGACTGTATAAATGCTACCTATTATTATAACATTATAGACTCTTAATAAATGCTTGTTAATTCAAGTTAAGTCAAGTCAAGTCAACAAGCACTATGTGCCTGACACTTTGCTCAATTCTGGGAATACAAATACTAGCAGAATACAAATAACCCCTGCCATTAAGAAGCTTACATTCTAATGGAGAAAGGTTATACATAAAAGAAGCTGAAAAGAGGGCAGGAGAAGAAAGGAAGAAGCCCACAAGACTGCAGAGTCACAAATGGTTCCTTGAAAGGGATGAAAACATGGCTGGCCTGGGCATCCTTCTTAAAATGGGTTAAGGAAGGAACTAGTCAATCAGAGGAAAAGACTGCAAGAGTTGAGATTACTTCCTGTGTGAGAAGTCCTGGGATAGAGAGAAAATTCAGGGTTCTAGGGTGGGGGAGGTTTCTGAAGCATGGTAGAGAAAGTCCTGAAAGTCAGAGCTGAAAGAATCCTGTTTTTAGGCAAGTCCAATTACTGTGGGCCTCACTTTCCTCATATAAAATGAGGGAATTAGACTAAATGACCTCCAAAGGCCTATCTCTAAGCTATGATCTGATGGATTCTGTTAGGAGCACTATTTTAAGTGTTCTTATCAAGGCTGAGCATTTTCAAAGACAAATCACCAGGTGGGTTAATCAAAATCAACTTCTCAATTAGGCAACTTTCGGGATGTTAAAAACAATGTTTGGTCTACAAAAAAAGTTTTATCAACCTGAAAGCTGAGTATCCACACTTCCCTTATTCATTAATGTTATAGCAATAAGACCCTGGAGAGTACTCAGCAGCACCAGCCTTTAAAAAGTTTAGTACTGGTGCTGTTGGTCATATTTTTAATTCACACTAATGTTCCTTCTCTCCCCCAACAATCTATATTTTTTGAACTGTTTTCAAACCCTGAGCCAATGCACTCCTGCTGACTTGTTTGAAGGCTGTAGGGAATCAATTTTATGTCCATTTTCAAATAAACAGGCACTACAAAACTTGGGGGGAGCTAAGCAGATGAGAACAAGGGAGTTAATGTGGCAGGACCTATTCAAGGTCACAGTGGTATGGCCACCACGTTCTTTTTCTAGGTATACATAGGAGTCCTGAAATGGATTATGATGAGAGGCAGCTAGGGAGTACAGTGCTTGGAGTGCCAGACTTGGGGTTGAGAAGACCTGAGTTCACATCTGGGCTCAGAGACTTTAATAACTGTGTGACCTTGGGCAAGTATCTTAACCTCTTTTTGCCTCAGTTGCCCCATCTAGAAAATGAGGTTAATAATCTCACCTGATGAACAAATAAGATAATACATAAAGTGCTTTGCAAACTTTAAAGCATCACATACATGATTACTATTATTATAATTGCTTTCTTAATTTCTGATTCTAACCTAAAGTCATTACGTTCAATTTCCAAAATGAGTGCAACACTATGTAATAGATAACTGCATAGTTAGAGACTGAGATGGAAAATGAATTGAGAGATCTAAATAGCAGTTTTCATTTTAGTGGGATGTGGTGATAATGTAATTAAAGATTGTTCCAACCCAGGCCATAAGCCTCAGGTGGGGCCAGTTAAGGCAGACCTAATTAGAGGCAGCCCTACACCTTCGTTCATTAAAGATCTTTCCCATACCCTTTTGCTAAGTAGATGCTAAGCCTCAGGCCCACACTCTTTTGCTGATGGGATGTGAAGCCTTTGAACCAGCCTTTGAGAACTGAGACTCATAAGTCAGAAGGGAGAATTCAGAATCCAGCCCAAGGAAGATAAGTAAGAATTTCAAGATGACAGACCTGCAGAAAGAGTGCAGAGCAGACAGTGGAAACCAGGGAGCTGCGGAGACCAGAGAGCTGTGGAGACTGGAGAACTGAGGAGGAGAGAGAATGCAGGCAAGCAGACAATTAGGATTTGTGAGTGTTTATGGGGAGGCCCCAGTAGGGGGGGAAGGTTACAAGATGACTTGATTCCTTGCTATAATACTGTGCTATAATTTCCTTATTGCTACATTGAGGTGGGCTTACTGGTTTTGGAATATAATTACAGCTATATCGAATCAGAGTCATTGGTCCTGGGATTTGATCCTCTGGTGTCTAAATAAATGTTATACTTCCTCTGCCTTCTACCTAGATAGTTTTTCATACTTTGCGATTCTGAACCATTCAGGCATGTTCATGGTCATCCTCGAGGTCATGAATCTTGCCTTACTGATACATGGGAATATATGGCAACATTTTTCTTCATTGTTTTAGCTTTTCTTCTATGTACATTTATGAACAATGAAAGGCAATGAAACCAACAAAACAAGATTTATGTTATTTTGCATTTTGTCAAATCTACAAAATGTTTACATTAATGGTGTTAAGAAAACCACAACTATGTAGAACTGGCAATATTTACAACCAAAATCTTCTTAGTAATGGCAAGTGGAATCCATCTCAGCCACACAACTGAAACTTAGCTCTTAAAGGTCACTGATGATTTCTTAATTGTGAAATCCAATGGCCTTTGTTCAGTCCTCTGCAACATTTGACACTGTTGAACAGCCCTTCCACCTATCAACTCTCCCCTCTATCACCCTTCTTCACATTTTCTCTTGATTGTTCTTCCACTTGTGATCGGTCCTCTGTAGACTCATTGGCAGGATCCTCATCTGTGTTCTGTCTTCTAAGCCTGCTGTATCAGAAAGAGTATGAAATTTGTAGCTAGAGAACCTGAGTTTAGATCCTATCTCTGCCATGGACTCCCTGGGTGAACTTGAGCAACTCACAACCTCTCTGGCCTCAGTTTCCTCACCTGTATAATGGAGTGACAAGTATTTAAACGTGTTCTAAGTTTTCTTCCTGCTATAAATCTCTATGTCCTGGTATACTGTTGGGTCCTGTCCTTGGTCCTCTTCTTTCTCTACACACTCATTCAATGATCTTATCACCCATGAATTCATGCTACACCAATGAATACCATATCTATATATCAAGTCCTCATCTCCCTTTAAGACTCAGATACAGTGTCACTGCCTAGAAAGGTATTTTCCCAGTTGTTGATGGCCTAATTCCTCTCTCCTCCAAATTATTGGATATTAATTGTGTACATAGTTTGTATTTATATATTGTTTCCCCTCAGTAAAACACATACTTCTTGAAGACATGTTTTTTTTAATTTCCAGCACCTAAAACAGTGCCTAAGCCAGAGTAGGCATTTAATAAATACTTGTTGAATATTGAATTGAATTGGAAAGTGATATATGAAATTGGGACATATGATGCTAAGAATGCTAGAGCTTTATTCTACATACATTACCTCTACATATGTTATATATGGTTCGCACTGTACTCTACACATGTTATCTTACATTTAAACAATGCTGGGAGGTAATTGGGATGATTATCTCCATTTTACAGATGAGAAAACTGAAACAGACCGGTTAAATAATTTACTAAGTGTCACAGAGGTAGTAAGTGTCTGAGTCTGGATTCACACTCAGGCCTTCCTGACTCCAACGCCAGCAATCAATACACTGAACTTCCTTTCTGCCTAGATATGTTCACCAGTAGTGTTGGCCATTGTCATCAATGATCCAAATAGAAAAGGAGTTCCATAAGCTCCTGCTTGCGGATGATATTGTATTTATTGCATCAAACCCCAGAGCATCATAGGCCCTCCTCAATGAAATCTATGATTGCTCATAGGAGATAGGTTTTCTTTTTAATTTATGGAATGAAGCAAGTATTTCCATAACATAGTACAATAAAAAATAGGATTTCATATGAAATCGCAAATCTACTATGCACAACTTGCTATTCCTTTCAAATATACAACAAAATTATCACATAAATTTCTTTTTTTTCTCACCCACCTTAGAGGTGGCTACCATTAGACACAAATAGGAAGGTGTATGTGCCTGTGTATGTAAAATTATTATATGCATACTTTGTTTATCAGTCCTTTCTCTGAGTGCGAACAGCAACTTTCTACATATGTGCTTTATAGTTAATTTAGGTATTTGTAGTAGTCAAAATAACACAATCCCTCAAAGTTCTTCTTAAAACAATATTGTTATTACTATATACAGTGTTCCCTTGGTTCTGCTAATTTCACTCTTTATTATTTAATGCAAGTCTTTCCATGTTTTTTCTAAAATCAATGAGCTCATCATTCCTTATAGCACAATAGTATTCGATCACAATCATACCACAACTTGTTCAGCCATTCCCTAATTGATAGGCATCTCTGCAATTTCCAGTTCTTTGACACCACAAGGAAAGCTGCCATAAACATTATAGAACATATAGATTCTTTTTCTTTTTCCTTGGAAATAGACCAAGTAGTGGTATCGCTGGGTTAAAGAGTATAGGTAATTTAATAACTTTTGGGACATAATTCCAGATTGCTCTCCAAAATGGTTGGATCAGTTCACAATTCCAACAACAATAAATCAATGTCCCAATTTTTCCATTTTTGTTTTCTCCATAAGAGATAGTTCTAACCATGGGTGGTGGTGGTGGGGGGGTGGAACGGAGAATGAATGAAAAAATGTCTATTGTTTAGTCTATGACACTTTTCTTAGCTGCTCTGTAGAGGTTGTGTGGGAGAGTGTGAACAAGACTCATACAAGGTAAGAAGAGGTGAAGCGATGATAATCTACACCAAAATAAGAAATCTGCACATCAATGTGATCACATCTCCACTGAAGTGCTGAAATATTGAAGCACAAGAACTTTGACTGGATCTGAAATACTTTTTAAAGAGGAAATATCTAAATGCAAGTATCTTACATATGCTTTGAATAAGGCAAAAGTTGCTGGAAAAGTCTTTTGTAATCTAAAATATAGAGTATGACCTTTATCCCCTGAAAAAAATAGCATACATTTAACTGATCATGAGAATCTTCTCAGTCAGAGACAACAGGGATAAGGAATGGGAATGGGAACTAAAGCACCTCTAATTCTAAGGAAGTGACTAAAAATAAAACCTCTGTCTGAATTCTCCTCCTCTATCTTGTGACTGCAGATGAAAAACTGTAAACCAACATCCCCTTTCACAATCCCTTTTAGATTTTCCCTCTGAAATCTCTAGTGCTGTATTTTGTACTTTTCTATTTTGAAACTTTTAAAATGAGTGCCAAGCAAAGATACAGAAGATATTGCAACATGTCTGTCCCCTCTTGAACTATTCAAAAATCAAGCTATGATTCATACTTCCTCTCATTCTGAAGAATTGAGCATGAAGGAAACAAACAAACAAACAAAAAACATAATTCCAAAGATCTAAGTGGCATAATGTGGAAAGGGGGGAGGAGTAAGGGTAAACAATTATGAAAAGATGGAGATGAAAAAGACCCAAAGAAAGAAAAAATATGTAGAGGACAGGAAGAAAAAGAAATGAAGCTTGACTAGGACTCCTAGCACGTCTAAAGAGTACACCTCTGAGAGGAGGTTGCCTTCAGGATATCCTTTCCTCCTCTGGATCAATTTCTTTGTCCTTCAAATCTTTTAGGACAGAAATTAACATCTAACTCTTGGTTCCATCTGTTCTTGGCCTCCAAGAAATTTAAAACTTTTAAAATTAGGATCATAAGATTTAGAATTAGAAGATTGAGAAACTGGGGTGCAGAGGAATTAAATGATTTGCCCAGTGCCACACAGTAAGTAGCAGATATGGGATAGGAAAGTTGGTTGTAGTATTAGAGAGTGTCATAGATCATAGAATTTGAGCTAGATATTATCCAGTCCAGTCTCCTCATCTAGCAGGTGAGGAAACTGGCCCAGAGTGTCATGTGAATTGCCAATTAGGGGAACAAATGAGGAAAACCAGAGAATTAAACCATTTCCCCTAGACCTTTATCATCTACATAACTCAAAATGTAAGTGGCAGGCAAGCTCCCATAAGTATTCCTCTACATCTTCGTCCTTTGCTGTTTGTTAGTTCCAAATCCTGCTTGTTCTCGGAACTCCTGTGCTTAGTTTAGGAACTCCTCTACAAGGCTTGTTGTAGAACTTCTTCTAACTGCACTCCCCCAGCACTCCACCTCGGGTGATACCAATGGCTTCCCTGGGTTCGCATAATTACTTTTTCCTGTGAGGCCATATGTTGTAGAGTTTCTCTCCTATTTGTGGACTAGCTCTCCTTGTCTTGTTTTTAAACACAATCTCTTCTTAGCACCCAGGCCAAGAGTGTTGCCCTGATCACTCTGAAATATCTTGCATAAATAAAAATAAACATTCATTGGAGAACATACTCATTCTGAGGAAACTATAAATTGTTTGATATATTGATTTATATTCATGATTTGTATTGATTTTGTCATCATTTTCATTATTTTTAGTTTAGATGCTTTTCAAATTATTGCATAATTTTTCCTGGTCTCTTTGGAAAAATAGTAACAGACAAAAACAATTAATTGTCCAGCACCAGTGACTTGGTTCTATATAATTCTTGTGCTTTCCTTTGTGACACAAACTTGGGCTTTTATCATATGTATGACTCAAATAACCTGAACCTAATATTTGAGTAGGGGGTATGCTTCCAGCTTGAGTATGGCCCATTTTATTAGTTTACTCTCCAGACTCTCAAACTGCAAAGTATTTGTTAATATAAAGAGTAAAAATATCTGACAAAGTTGGATTCAGTTTCTTCAATTCTTTTTAATGTCAGTCTTTTTCAAGATTGGACCTCTTAGTACACATCCTTAATAATTCATAATTTATTTTCAGTCTCAGGTAATGTTAGACCACATGTTAATGCAGTCAGCTTGGAATCTGGAGTTCAAATTGCAAATTTTCACAAAAGACCTATCATTTGGTATGTATTTTGTGGATATTATATAGGAACTCAAACATGTAATACTGTCTCCCCCTAATGCTCTTCAAGCAGGGATTTACACTTTTATCTTTGTATTCCTGGGATTTAGCACAATGCCTGCCATATAGGAGATGGTTAATAAATACTGATTGATGGGACTGGTCACTGGTAAATTTTGAAGTAGATTAGTCATAAACAGCCTGATCCACTACTTTTCCCAATTATCAAATTTTATTTGCTGGCAAATATATACTTCTGGCATGGTAAAGTCCAAGTCCACTAGAGGTTATTAATTGAGTTTTCATAGTTATTTTAGTTATTTGTAGGTCTATATTTGTAGTATTGAAATTTGTTGTCAGTCCATAAATGGTAAGAGGCTTCTGATCCATGGTTCTAACCACCAGGTAATTCATTTCTAGAGATTTTGATAGGTGTCATTTTTTTTCCATCTTGAAGTTATGTGTTGCATAGTTCCTACTATTCTATCACATAATATACATTCATTAATAATCTTTCTGTAATTTCTGATGACAATAACGTGTTACTGAATTTCTGTTATAAACCCCTGGGGCAGAGGAAGAAAACAAGCATTTATTAAATGCCTATGATATGCCAGGCACTGCATGCTAAGTGCTTTATAATTATTTTCTCTATTGATCCTCACAACAACCCTGGTATGTAGGTGCTAGTATTGGTCTCACTTTACACCTGAGGAAACTAAAGTATACAGAAATTAAGTAACTTGTCCAGGGTCATTCAAGTATTATGTATCTGAGGCTGGATTTAAACTCAGGTGTTTCTGACTTCAGGCCCAGAGTTCTATCTAGCTCATCACCACGCTGCCTTGACACAATCACACTCAGATAATTCAGTTAATTGATATTTCTTTTTCAGCATATTGTTGGCTCAGTTCATGCAGATGTTGTCCTTTGAGGACATTTTCATTTCATTCAAAGGCAATACCACTTTTTGTCACAATCAACAAACCCAATGACTTGAGTCTACTGCTTGGTTAAGTTAAGTGATGCCTGCTTGTTCCAAAATTATATAGGCTTTAAATAAATTGTTTATCATGTACTCTGAGAATGCTTATCAATTCTCTTCCTTATTATTTTTGAAAGGAAGTATTAAGCTTTGTATAACTTAGTGTTATGAGCCATGTGTTTCATTAATATTGTATAGGTTTCTGTTAAAGCACTTTCAAAGTCAATTTTGGTCCATTTTGTAGTTCTAAAAATTTACATTATGAATGATATTGAATAGATGTTACTTTTTAAAAATGTATTCTTTCCATTCACCTTTGATTTTTGGGTGCCAATAAGTCTATTAACCCAATCAGTTGCATCTTTTCCCTTAATACCTTTATGTACTATGTATCCAAGATGTTTGTAGGTCACTCTTATCCATTAAATCAAAGTAAACTTGGAATTAAACCCAAAGCCTTCAGCATTTCCTTGATATACATTAAAAGTTTATACTTAGCATGTTGAAATATCATTATTGTTAGTATTGCTATGAATTATGATTAAGTAAAACTCATATTTCAATAGTAACCATTTCCTTCATAAAATAGCTTTTTTTGCATGTATTGGCTTACATATTGTTGCCGCCTTTAGACTGTAAGCTCCTCGAGGGCAGGAGCTGTCTTTTGCCTTTTTTGTACCCCCAGAATTTAGCACAGTGCCTGGCACATAGTAGGCACTTAATAAATGTTTATTGATTGATAGGTCAGTAGAGGAAAAGTCTGGAAATGGCAAAACAGATCTAGAGGTGTTCTCACCACAACTGTTGATTCAAGGGTAAGAATGAAAGTGAAACTGGTCAGTCGGTCAAAAGGAATTAATGAAGCACCTACTGTGTTCCAGACACTGTGCTAGGAATACAAAGAGAGGCAAAAAAAGCCCCGGACTTTGAAGAACTTACAATCTAATCTAAATCAGGACTGGAAAAAGATTCAGTTAATGAGAATGAACAGGTTAAAGATTAAAAAAAAATCAGTTTAATTAAGGAGTAAGCATTCCAGGAAAGGGCGGGTCTGGATGGGATATGGCGGAGGCAAGGCTAAAGGGGAGTAGACAGCTGAAGTTGGGGAGAAGGATTTAGTCTGTGGCAGCCAAAAGTTCAATATCACAAGGATGGAGAGAGGAAGGGGTGGGAGAATGCTGGCCATTGGAAAATAAGTCCAGGCAGAGTAATAGTGAGATATACCAAAGGCAGGTGATTAAAAGATTCAAGGTCAAAATTGTATGTGGACGTGGTACTCAGCTGCCTGACCTATTAAGTTCCTGTAAATTGGGGCAAGACTAGCAATTTTATCACCGTTTGCAGATGGGTAGGTAGTCTGTCCTCTCCATAGCTTAGCTGTAGGCCAACCCTGAAAGACAGAGACAAGAGGTTGTTTTTTTCCTGGCCACAGTTCACTGGCCACAGCTTCTCCAACCAGTAGCAGGTTGTGGAAGTTGTTAGAATACCTAGGTCAATGAGATAGATCAATAACTTTCAAAAAGATCTGAACTTTATCTCTTTCACTCAAGAGGTTGTAAACTATTGATCGATCTAGTCTTAATGAAAGACCTATTGTGTTCATCACTGTGCCAGGTATTTTGGTCATATATGTATTATATACATATACATAAATATGTATAAATGTATTTGTATATATCTATATCCATTTATCTGTCTGTTATCTAATCTATCTACTTATATCTAGCTATCTAGCAATATGCTCATAACATCCTTCCTCTAGGCACTTAAAACTCAGAAGTTCTTAACGAAGAGTTCATGAACTTAAAAAAAAATACCTTGATAACTGTATTTCAATATAATTCTTTCCCTTTGTAATTTTATGTATTTTTACAATGTTTTAAATTATTGTTTCCTCTCTCACTCCTTTCCTTTTTCTTGCTTTGTTCCTTCCTTCGTATTTAATTATGATTATGAGAAGGGGTTCATAGGTTTCTTCAGGCTGTTAAAGGAGTCTATGACAAGGGGAAAAAATTAGAAACACCTTAAAGCTTAGACTAGTTATATAAACCTAAAATTAAGATTATAAGTCAGTGTATGTGGGCACCAGATGAGTGTCCAGATAACAAGTGTTTTAGAGATTAAAGGAGGAGAAAGAAATCACAGAGATCTGAACAATGTACAAGGGTTTTATGGAGGCTGTAAGTGAAATCTGGGCCTTGAAAGATATTCAACATTTGGGTAGGTGACAAGTAGGGATACACTGGGCAAGTAGCCCATGCAGTGGATAGAGCACTGGGACTGGAGTCAGGAAGATCTGAGTTCAAATCAGACCTTGGCCACTTACTAGCTGTGTGATCCTGGGCAAGTCACTTAACTGACTAATAATCTTAATTAATTTGAGGTTTATATATCGAGTCTACCCCATTTTACAGTTATTTCCCTCAGTTCCTAATCTGTAAAGTGGGGATATACTGGAGAAGGAAATGACAAACCACTTCAGTATCTTTGCCAAGAAAACCCCATGGACAAAGTCCATGCTGTCATGTAGAGTTGGACATGAGTGAATGATGGCACAACAACAACAATAAAGTTATACACTTGAGTGCAGATATGGTCTCTGTGCGCTGCTGGGTTCAGAAGAGGGACCAACAAGGGCCAGAGCAGTCAAGAAAGGCTTCAAGGAGGAGATTTAAGTCATGGAAGATACCACTGAAGAAAAGAAGGAAGATCTATGTGAGGACAAACATATTCATGAAGCATGGAGCTAGAGATAAGCATGCATGCTCTGTTTGTGGAACAGAGAGAAGGCTAGTAGACAAAGATGGCTATCTAAAAATCAGAATATAACGTTTTATTGTAAGAGCGCAATACGACATTGATGTTCGCATGAGGAGATCATTACAAATACAGGCACAATATTCACTTGTCTTCCATCATTGAAAATTGGTGAAGGAACCATCGTATCAAGAACACTCTTGACATTTTGAATGGAAACACAAATAGGGAGGCTTGGTAAACTCCTCAGAGGGTTTCGTTTCTCAATCTGCTATTATCCGAATCGTGTTTGATTCTAAGCTGCTTTGGATTTCCAGCTGAAGTTAGCCTGCATCCAACTTTGTTATACAATGGGACCATAAATGCCTTGATAATAGGCTGCTGGGTAGTGGCAGAGCTGTTTCTAATGAGTTCAAACGGGTTTGGTTATTGTGGGCAGTGAATACATGTGTTTACCTTGTTCCACAGCTGTGTTATATTTTAGCACAGTTGCTAACTTGTGGTGTAATGTGAATTTTCTTAATCATCTGCTCCTTTACACGCATGTTTCTTCTGCCAACACCCAAGTGGAAGACAAGGACCCAAAATGAGGGAGAAGAAGAGAAATCATTTATTGTGCCAAAATGTTTGAGCTTCAGTAATGTACCCTATCACCACATCTTCCTAATTTAGTATGTGTGATGTTATACGCAATAATGAAGGTAAGGGGTGGGGCAAAAGACAGGTTGTTAAGAGTTGGAGAGACAGAGATGGGAAGAGACAGAGACTGAGGGAGACAGAGAGAGTAACAAACTAATAGCTAGTCTATGTGGGATGCATGGGGGGAAAGTTGGTATTAAGTAAAGGGCATGTCTTTTTAATGACAAACAGTTGAGATGGAGAAGAATGTTTATTTACACAACAAAGAGGAATGCATGGTTTTGCAGTCATCTTCATCTTTCATTTTCATCAAACAATTATTCTCCATATGGAAGATACTTCTCAGGATGACCAGAAATAAACTCTCTCAGTGGTACATAAACCCCAGCAGAGCAAAGAAAAGCCAGGTTCCCTTAAAAGGGAAACTCATCTTTACCTTCCACTCTGGAAATTTAATCCCTAATCTTTGAGTGGTCATGCTTTGACATCTCCTTCTATTTGTTCCCCATCTGAAACTGGTTAGTCTCCAGCAGGGCTGGTACAGACAGGCAGCCAAATTTGTGGTTGTAGCAAAGAGTGCTTAGGTGGGGGTGGGGGTGGGGGTTGGGGGGAGTGGATGGTTATGCTCTAAAGTTAGAGATTTCCACATATTCCCCCCACCCCTATTTTTTAGTTTTGAAAGCTATAGGGGGAGACCTTACTCTTCTGTCTTTTCAGGAACATTGAAGTGGAAATGTAGTAGAAAATCTCTTCCCCACTAAAATAAGTTTGGATCAACTGTCCAAGTTCCACAATTCATCCATGGTACTTCAATTCAAGACAATAGAATATAACTGAACATCAATGGGATGGGCTCACATTTTGAGGTCAGTGGCAATAAGTCATGTTGTAAAGATCTTTCACCACAGCTAATATCTTAAGCCAGATTTGAACTCATGTTTCTAACTTTAGGTCCAGTACTCCATCCAATGAGACACCTCACTTTAACTGTTACAAAGTTTGTTCGTTTATTTTCCTTTTATCAAATCTAAGTTTCCCCATTTGTCACTTCTGCCCATTGCTCCTGGTTCTGCTTTCTGGAGTCAAACACAACAAGTTTAATCGGTCTTACACATAACTGCCTTTCAGATACTCAGGGTGCATCTAAACTTCAACAAATCCTTCTTGTATAAAATGGAAGAACCTCTAATGGAATTAAGCACATCAAATGAAGGATCTGATTTTCTTTGGCCTTGCATCCCCAGTGCCCAGCACAGTGCCCAGTACACCCTCATTACTTTGTGCTTTCTTGTTGACTGATAAATGGTTGTATTTTCTAAAATGAGGATGAAATCTTTTCCTTCATTGAATATTTACATGGAAGAAGTGAAAACAGTCTAGGAGAAAGGGCATTACAGGCCAAGTGAGGAAACAATGTTCCCAGTCACTGCTGGGCCTCTCACTGAGCAGATGATCTGCCCAAGCCACTGGAGTTCCTTCTGCCTCAGTTTTCAAAGAGATGTTTTGAGGAATTCCTCTATTGTGGTTTTGAAGGAAACATCAGCATAATGAATTGTGGTAGGAGAAATTAGAGCATGATATCATCAGTTGGTTGGGGGCCCTTTGACTAGGAGTGGGCTTAGAATCAGCCTGAAGGCCCTTAGTCTGCCCTCAGGGGGATTAACAGGGCAAAAGTTTCTGCTTGTTTGTTATTCTTTAATAACAACTCAAATTTCTGTAGTACTTAGAAGTTTACAAAGCACTTTTTCCACCACGGCTTTGGGAGTTCAATAGCTCCCTCTCATTAAGAAAAGGAAATTATTTTTCAAGAGCTCTTCATCATCTTTAAATATATTTAATTTTTTTCTATTGGTATCTTTTATTTTTGAACCACCTCAGTTTCTAAGTATTTCACTCCCCTCCTCAGAGAACCATCCCTTGTAGCAAAGACTTCAAAGGGAGAGGATGGTGAAGAGAAAGCAATTCAAGAAGACCAACCAAAACGTGGATAGTGTCTGACAATATACACAATCTTCCTCATACCCGTTCCCCCCACCTCTGAAATGAAGGGAGGGAGGTGAAGTGTCTCAACTTTTCTCTGGAGCCAAATTTGATCACTCTCATTTCACAGTGTTTGGTTTCTTTTTATTGTTCTTTCCCTTTATATTGGAGTAATCATTGTATATATAATTTCCTTGGTTCTACTCAAAGTAACTGAATCATAAAGGACTTCAGAGTCCAGCTAGTCCAGTGCCTTCCGTTTAGATACAAGGAACCTGAGGTCCAAAGGTTTTTAAGTGACTTGTCCAAGGTCAGGGAGGTAGGATCTGAACCTAGGTCCTCAAACTCTAGAAGCAGCTCTCTTGGAATTGTACTGTGATTCCTTGTGCTAGTTTACAACTCTCTTTCCAGGCTTTTCTGCATTCTTCATTTTCATCATTTCTTACAGTGAATTAACATTCTATTGCATTGATGTATTAGTTTATTAAACCTTTCCTAGATTTATAGGCACTTGTTTTGCTTCTATTTTTTTGCTACTACAACAGTACTGCTATGCATACTTTCTCATGTGACCTTCTCACAGAATATGTCCAGCAATGCGTTGGCTTGAAAACAGTTTTAGATATCACTTCCTTAATATAATTCTAAATTGCTGCCCAGAATGGCTAAACCAATTCACAGCTCCACCAAAAGTGTACTATCATGCTTCAAAAACCACTATTAATGGGAATTACATCAAACCAACTCTGGAGGGATAACTAGATAGAATTCACTTGTTCCAGAATATCTCTGTAGTTTCAGGACTGATATATTGCTAAGTAGACCCTGTATGACCCTGGGCAAGTCACTTAACCCAGTTTGCCTCCATTCCTTATCTGTTAAATAAGCTGAAGAAGGAAATGGCAAACCTCTCCAGTATCTCTGCCAAGACAACCCCAAATGGAGTCACGAAGAGTCAGATACAACTGAAAAAAATGACTCATCAACAAAGACTCCAGGATTTAGTGTTCCTTCTGTACCCTCCATAGTCTTGATCACAATCCTCAGGGGACCACATTCAAGTGATGAGTTTTCAGAGGCAGTGTGGCATAGAGCAGGGCTTCTTAAACTTTTTCCACTGGAGACTGCTTTGCCCATTTCGGCAGGATTTGTTGGGTTGCATGGCCTGAGGGCATGGGCAGTGAAAAATGTTCCTACTTTGTGTTCAGGACCGAGGCTGCAGTGAGGTTGTGTAATGCAAGTGCTGCCAGAAACACCTCGGATTCATTAAGTGTTTGATTTTTAATTAATTTTTGGTCATTGCATGGTCAGAAACCTTTTCCCGTTGCCAAATTTTTCCTGATCCCATATGGGGTTGTGACCTACAGTTTAAGCAGTGCTGGAGAGGATATGGTACTGCACTTGAAGCTGGGAAATTCTGAGTTAAAACCACCTCAGACACTATCTGTAGAAAAATCACACAAGTCACCTATCTTCTCTGCACCTCATTTTCCTTGTCCATAAAATGATGAGTTTGGAATCAATAGTCTCTAGGGTCCTTTCTACTTCAAAATCTATAATTTCATAAAAAGAGATGTATACACACAGATAGATGTAGATATAGGAGATATAGGAAAAAACTTTCTTCCTTTCTTTCCCTTCCTTCCTTCCTTCCTTCCCTTCTTCCTTCCTTTCTTTCTTTCTTCCTTCCCTTCTTCCTTCCTTTCTTTCTTTCTTCCTTCCTTTCATTCTTTCTTACTTCCTTTCTTTCATTCTTCCTTCCTTTCTTTCATTCTTTCATCCTCTCTCTCTCTCTCTCTCTCTCTCTCTCTCTCTCTCTCTCTCTTCCTTAGAGCTGAACAGATCACAGCAAGAAGGATCTGGATAAGATGGAGTAACCTTTCAAGAAGAGGTGGTAACTGATGCTGGTGGTAGAGGGAGGGTTTGGAAGTAGCACTAGAGTATATGGAGTATGCTAACTTTTCCTGATGCCAGTACAAGACAAGGGGAAATTAACCTTAGAGGATGTGACAAAAGACTTAAAGTTATTAAGAGAAACCCAGATTTCATTATGCACCAGAAGATGGAAGGAGTGGAAGAGAAAGATAACTAGCATAAAAGGAAGTTTAACAATAGAGAACAGTTTCAGAGGCCACCATGAAAAGGGAATGGAAAAGTAAGATAAAACTGGGGAGGGCTGGGCCAGAATTATCTTTTAGGAGAGAGAAGTATCTAGAATCCTACAATCCTCAATGTTCCCCTTAAAAATCCTGCCCTAATCAGAGTCATCTCACGTCTGTGGTCCCCAGACAAGGAGGCAAGGGTAGAGGTATAACAGCCATAGGAACTTGTGGGGTAGTAGCCCTAGTGGGAGCAGGAACCAACATTCTGCCCTGGAGAAGGAAGCATGCCTCTCTGTTTCCTTAGATGTTAGCAGCTGGGGATTTTCAACATTTTCTTGCTTAGACCTTCCACACCTGAGATTCTATACTGGATTAGATGAGATTGAGGAAAGAGGAAGATTGCAATCAGCTTTGCTTCCTATCTGCCCACCCTTTGGGGTCTGCATGGGCCAGTTTGCATCTAAGGCATGATTTAATTGATTAGTTTTAAAACCCTGCATTTTCTACATAGGCATGCCTATCCTACATAAGGCAAATGTGCTAATTAATTTGATTTGATTTGACCTACTCAATTTGGACCTCACTTTGAAAACTTATATACAATAAACTGAAAAGGGTCAATCTCCTGACCTTTTAAAACAAGGAACATCACTCATGCCTGCAGCTCTAAAAGAAACTTCTTCAGAAGTGGCTCCCAAGAATAGTCCCTGGCAAAGGGAGGTCTGAGTCAAAGAAAACAATCCCTTAAATTCATGACCAAAGTGTGTTTTCTGCTTCCTGTGTCCACACTTCTTCCAATATTCAATTCCTTTGTGAAGTGGGGAAAAAAAACAAGCAAATGTTAAATTGGAATCAAAATGCCATATCAACTATGAAAATCGCAAATATATGTCCGGAACTTTGCTTCTGAGAAAAATATCACAGCCCATGAACCATGGCACAGTTTTGTTCTCATTTCATCTAATAGAATAGCCTTCAATATGAAGCCCAGAAAACATCCCTAATAAAAAAAATGCCATGGAGGAAACCAAGGTTCAATAAACAAGTCTCAAACAACATATGATGCAATCCCAAGGGGCTGAGCTACAGACTTCAGGGCTTAAGCAGCAGAATCTGGCCTTTCTCTGAGTTCAGCTCTCCAGAAAAGACTGACTGCCCCCTGCCCCCTGCCCCTTTCTCTCTCTTTGGCCCATTCAGATATTTTTCTTTAATGTCCAACTCAAATGATACTTCCTCCATGAAGCCTTCCTTCTTCTTTGCCTCAGCCAAGTTAAAAATGAGACCTTGTTTTCCCATCTACCTTATAGAACACTTTGTTAGTACATCTCTCAACTACTTTCCTATTATTTTATATTATTATGTTTGTATATTATTTTAAAAATTGTAATAAATTTAATAATTTAATTAGTTAAATCTATAAATATATTTATATATATTAGTTTGTCTATAATATATAATCACATATTTTATAATATGATATATTTATAATTTAATATAATATAGCATTATATATATAAATATATAACCCATAACATGAAATAATATGAATATGTGCCTGTATGTATACACATATACATGTGCTGTGTGTAGGTGGGCGTGTTTGTGTCTGTATTCCAGGGAATGCAGGACAGTGTTCAAAGCCGAGGTGAGTGTGAGGGTCACAAGTTCAGGAAGCAGCCAGTATGATATTTGACCAGATTGTGTATTATGTGAATGGAAGTTGCTAATCAAATAAAATTTAAAATGACGTGAGATTAAATCTATTACCTTAATTTAACAAATAATTCTTAAGTATCTACTATAGCATGATTATTTGTGTTATGTAATGGAAAAAGCAGGCCCCAAAGCCATGATGTTCTGCTTCTCTGGCTCTTATGGTCTGTGTGATCCTGGGCAAGTCATTTAACCTTTCAGTGTTCTAGACCAGTAGTTCTCAAAATGTGGTCTAAGAATTCATAGGGGACTCCAAGACCATTTCAAGGTGTTCTTGAGGTCAAAATAATTTTCTTAATACATGAAAACATTTTAATTTCTAGTATGGAAAATATCAAAAGCTAAGCATATAAGCAAAAGCTCTTTGAGATCCTCAAGAATTTGTAAGAGTGTGAAGGGGTCCTGGGACCACAGTGTTTGAGAACTGCTGCTGCAGACAACCCTCTAAGACCACGTGGTGTGGAGAAGGACTAGCCTGCATCAGTAGAGAGTTTCCTCACTCAGGAGCTCCTTACTCCAACAAAAACCACAGCCCCATTCCTACTGGCAGAGATCACTGTTCTATGTACTAATGAAATATACCAAATTTGGAAAAGATATGATCCTTCATGAGGAGGGTAAAGGGTGAAATTTTATATATAGATATATAGAGATAGAGCTATAGAGAGATAGATACACACACACACATATATATACTTATACAGTATATATGTATATGTACATGTATGTATATATGCATATATAATGTGTATGTATATATGTTCATGTATATGTATATATGTTTATGTGTATATGTATATATGCATACGTACATATACACACACACAAATATATACATACGTGTGTACATATTTGAACTGAGTGGTTTTAAAAACTTGTATTTCTGTGTGGACATTCCTGTCCTACATAATACATGAAATAATAAGGAAAGTGAGCAGAACCAAGAGAACATGAGTGACTAAATCATTTTAACTATTATAAATATCCAAATTAACTACAAAGAACCTACAAAGGAAATGCAATCTGCATCCAGAGAAAGAACTGATAAATAGCACTGTGTATAGGATGGTTTTACAGACACACACACACACATTTGTGTCTAATGGTAGCCTCTCTAGGGTGGCGGTGAGGGGATGGGGAGGGAAGAATAAAAAGTTACGTGATAACTATTCTATATTTAAAAGGAATAGCAAGTTATACATAATAGATTTGCAGTTTGATCTACAGTCATCTTTTTTTATTCTACTATGTTATGGAGATCTTGTTTTATTAAGTTTGTAATAAAATAAAGAAGGAAAAATTTACATACATATACATGTATGTAAACATTATATATGTATATACACATATGTATGCATATATCATATACATATGCACTTCACCCTCCTACTAGACTGTAATACGAATTAGGATCATGTCTTCTCTAAAATTTATATATCTCTCTAGAACCTAGAACAGACATTTATGCCCATTTTCCCTTTGAATTGATAAGTTACAAAAGCATTTATTAAGTTCTTATCATGCACAAAGCACTGTTCCAAGCACTGGGGGTACAAATAGACTAGTAAGATAGGCTCTGCTCCCAAGGAGCGCAAACTCTATTTAATATATTGTTACATAGAATGCACATCACTTTGCTCCCCATTCATGCTAGCAAAGAGGACTGTGAAATTTCAGACATACAGATCTAATTAGGACCACTAGTTAGAAAATTCAGAAGTGTTGAGTGGTCTCATAGAGCATACTCCAAACCAGGTTTATTTGTAGTGATGTTTTATATTGCTTATAACTTGAGTTTTTCAGTTGTCTTCTGCTAATTAGAGTCATTTTTTGTTGGAATTTAAAACAAAACAAAATAAAATAGAAACAAATCACATTCTACTTGTTCTTCAAATGTTTTTTTTAATAATGATCCGAATCACTTTGGGGCTGGGTTCTTAACTTTTTTGTGTCGTGGATTCTTTGGTCATCTGGTGAAGACTATGGAAGATTTCTAAGAGTAATGTTTTTAAATGCATAAAATTAAATGGATAGGCTTAAAAGAAATTAATTTTATTGAAATAAAATTATCAAAATATACATTTAAAAAAAAAACAGTTTGCCAACTCCAGGTTAAGAACTCTTGTGAGATAAAATGGAAGTAAGCAAAGGGTACATAAGGGCCCCATAGCTTTATGTACACTGACTGCCAAAGTAAGATAGAAGTAAAAATCTAAAGTTTATGAATCCCCATTGACCTAATAGAGTTGAAATTCCAATTGCCCAGGAATTTGCTTTGGCATAAGAACACCTCAGAGTTCCTATGACAGTTCTCTATAAAAATACATGGTGTTTTAGACAGTAGATATCCAGGTACATATTTCAAAATACATCTCTATGCCCAGTTTCTCCAAATATACTACATGCCTATATGAATCCTGCAACGATTTGGTGAGGGTTAATGTGACTTCCAATGATATGAGTTCATGGGTACACGAATGAGGTATCTTGACTATGTAGGAAATGTATAGGGTTGCAGCAGGACATATGGGCCTGGCTCATACTAAGCATTTAATATATGTTTCTTGTTGGATTGGATGTCCTAAGTTAGTTTTATATACCATCATCTAATTTTTTCAAGCATATTTTAATCAGCCACTCCTTGAATTTTCCATGATGACTGTGAGTACCAACTTCCCAGCTAAAGAAATAGTCCTTGGCTTTTCTTTCAAGAAACACTTAATTGTCTCAACAGTGATTAATTTATGTAATAAGCATCTTGAAGAGCCAGGCATCTCCAAGGCACTTATGTGATCGATAGTGAGTGTATAATCTGAAAAATGGAATGGCATTCTGATCAAAGGGAATTCTGACTGTTTGGAGAATTTCCTGTGTGTAGAAGGATTTATGAAATTCTGCAAGGTAACCTCAGCCTTTCTCCTCACACATGTTATTCTCACTACCATAAGGTTGTTGTTATTGTTTTTAAAAAGTTAGTTGCTTTCACCAAATACTCAGAATCTCAGAATTGAATTTCACAAGTCATCCAGGCAATAAAAGCATCTTTTGTTGTTGTCATTTCCAGTGATGGTAAGGATGGTACTTAGGACAGTGTCTTTTGTAACTTAGAATACTTGGAAAACCTGACCACTGAATCTTATTTTACTTATTCGTTTGTTTGTCCACTTATCTGTCTCTCTCTCTCCCTCTCCCTCTCCATCTTCATCTCCCCTCCCTCTCTCTCTTTCTCTCCCTCTCTCTCTCTCCTGTCTGTCTATTTGGCCTCATGTTTCATATCTAGTAATCACATGTTATTACTGTATAGTGTTTCATGTTAATACTCAGTGGATATTCAATAAAGGTATCTCTATAGTTGCTTCTGTCAGAGTCATACATATACCCATACATATTCCACGCATCAATATATTACATTATATAATTATTATATCATTATAATATATTTTGTATTATATATAACATTATATAATTTCATATTATAATGTATTATATAATACATTAATATATATGTATGTGTGTATATATATATATGTATGTATACACACAGATGAAATGGAATGTTCGAATAGTCTTCAACGCTGCATTTTGTTCTATGTCCATGAAGTTCTGGATCTAGAGCTAGGGTTCTGGAGTGAGGATCATGGATTTAGAAATGGGAGGGATCTGAGAGGCTATTGAATCTAGCCCCCTCATTTTAGAGATGAGGAAATTGAGGCTCAGAGATGTTATGTGGCTTGCCTAGGGTCACACTGCTAGAAAAATCTGAGGCAGGATTCGAACTAAGGAATTCCCTACTCTCAAATCCAGAATTCTATCTACTGTGGCATCTGAAGAAGGAATTCTTTATAGCAAATTCAGAGAATTAGTAGCATAGCTATATACATTTCACAGAAATAACATAAGTAGCTGAACAAAATAATAAGCAAATAGTGAAAAGACTAATGATAATGAAAATAAAAGGATGTCTTAAGTGCAACTTAGCAAGAGCTCTGGGAATCAACAGTGCAGGCTCACTAAATCATGAGCAGATGCTATAAGGCTTGATACCTAGATGCTGCAAGTGGGACAGATGGCCAAACAAGAAAGATAATCTTCTGAAACTGGACATAAATTATGTTTGGGGACATTCAAAAACACAGCTTCTTCAAATGCCTAAGAGTCAAAGTATGAAGGGCATCACATGATTAAAACATTTTCAAACTTGATAACATTACCTGAAAAATGTACCAGCAGCCAAATAGACTCAAAATGCCAATATATACTAAATGGTAGTTTTAATATACATTCATACACATACATATACATATACGTGTACACACAAATATATGTGCTTGTGTGTGTATATCTGGTTACAGCCTCTAAGTGTGTGTTTGTGTATTACATACACACACATATATATTATACTTTAGATTTTATTACACTATCCATGTTCATGTTTGCTCATCCATCCATCCATCCAACCCATTCATTCACTTATTTGTTTATTTTTTCATTCATTTATCTACGTATTTACTTGTTCACTCATTCATTTATTAATTAATTTGTTTATTTACCATTGTAGTTCAATGCTTGTTCATGACTTGGAGGGGACCCTGGGCTCTCCAGGACTCTACTATAAGTGCAAAAATCCTGGCAAGCTCTAACATGTTGGAAAGGCTATAAGGATAGGTACTGCAAACACCATTTCTCTGATGATCAAGCTAGCTAAACTGGGGGAGGCTCATCACTATAAGGTTTACTTACTGTCAGGTGATAATTTTCTCCCCAATTACTCATTTAGACCATTTAATAAGGTGCAAAGAGAAAGTGCCAATGAAATATAATGATAGATCTTCTGAAATATTGATGTTTATAGTATACACCAAATCAGATCTGAGATTTCCTCAGACTGGGAACTTACAGACATCAATCTACGTCTTAGCAGCTAAGTCCTAGGGAGTTGACTGAGATGCACAGAAGTTAAGTGACTTGGCCAGGGCCATATAGCTTTGTGTCAGAGTCTAATACTTGAAGAAAGGATGTCTCTCCATTTGTATGCTCACAGAATAATACTTGCCCAATTTTCCATAAAAAAATTACTGGAAAGATCAAATGTTTTTAAAGCATTTTGTGAAACTTGGTTATATAAATGTAGGTTCTTAATATATCCAGTAGAATTTGTAAGAATCTTTTGAGGAAAAAAAAAGCAAAAGGTGGGGCAGCTAGGTTGCATAGGTTGCACTGGTGGACCAGAGTTCAAATTCGACCTCAGATGCGTGACACATTCACTAGCTGTGTGACCTTGGGCAAGTCACTTAACCCCAATTGTCCCACCTTCCCTGCTGCAAAAAAAAAAAGAAGAAGAAGCAAAAGGGCTCTTGGGAGTCAACATCTACAAAAAAGCACCCAGTGGAGACAAAAACAACTGAGAAACAGCCTTCCAACACTTCCTCTTGTCATCTGCCTTTTTCAGCCCGACCTTGCCCCATTTCTGTACACCTCAAGCTTGAGTACTTACTCTATACCTTAGGACTTTCACTTCAAGTTTTCTTTATAGTAATTTAGCAAACAATTCTATGTACCTGAAATTGGCTTTCGACCTAATCCAGAGCTCCTTTGGTCTAAAGTGGTTTTGGATTTGATGGAGCTATAGTTGTTTTGTTTTTTTTTCTCTCTATACCCTCACATAATGCTTCTTATTCCTGGTAACTATCACTGCTTGCTTATAACAATAATAATAATGATATTAATAACATGTACATAGCACTTTAATATTCACAAATCACTTTACAAATATAAAATTGGATCCTCACGACAAAACTATGAGAAAGTCGCTATGATTATCCTAACTTTTTAGATGAGGAAACTGAGGCTGAGAGAGGCTAGGTGATTTGGCCAGGATAAGACAGGGTTTCAACTCAGGTCTTGCTGGTCTGAAGTCCAGCACTTTATGCACTGCATTACCTACTTGCCACTTGAAAGAATGATTATACGCTCTTTACCCTGGGCTATACCCTGATATAACACCTCATCAAGTAGGACCCAAGCACTTTTATCCAAGAGATAGGACTTAGAACAGCCAGTAGTATCAAATATGACTGCAGTGGCATCAAATTCTTATGTTCATGTATATGTATCTATATATATGAATATATATAAACATTTTTTTAAATTTCAGTTCCAAATTCTCTCCCTCCTTCTACCTCTCCCCCACCCATTGAGAATGCAAGCAATATAGTATCAATTATACATGTGAAGTCATGCAAATATATTTCCATATTAGATCTATTGTAGAAAAAAGAAAGAAACAGGGAAAGTTTTTTAAAAAGTATGTTTCAGTCTGCAATCAGAGTTCATCAGTTCTCTCTCTAGATGGATAGCATTTTTTATTACAGATCCTTTGCAATTACTTTAGATCACTGTTTGAACAGAATGGCTTTCACAGATTGTATTACCATATTGCTGTCACTGTGTACAATGTTCTGTTTCTGCTCACTTCATTCTGCATAAGTTCATATAAGTCCTCCAAAATTTTTCCGAATCCGTCATGCTCACCATTTCTTATAGCGTAAATATATTCCATCACAATCATACACTACAAATTGTTTAGTCATTCCCCAACTGATAAACATCCCCTTGATTTCCAATTCTTTGTCCCCTCAAAATGAGCTGCTATAAATATTTTTTGTGTGTATATATATGTATATATATATATATATATATATGTATGTATGCTTTCACCTTTTCTTTGGCCTCTTTGATCTCTAGTCAATGATATTGCTGGATCAAAGGATATGTAGTTTTATAGCCCTTGGGCATAGTTCCAAATTGCTCTCCATAATGGTAAGACTAGTTCACAACTTCACCAACAGTGCCTTGATCTCCCTCTTTTTACACATGCCCTCTAGCATTTGTTATTTTCCTTTTCTCACATGTTAGCCAATCTGATACGTGTGATATGACTCCTCAGAGTGATTTTAATTTGCATTTCTCCAAAGAATAGTGATTTAAAGCATTTTTTTATGTGGCTAACTGATAGCTTTTATTTCTTCTTCAGAAATATAGCTTGTGCATATCATTTGACCATTTGTCAATTGGGGAATGGCTCCTCTTTTGATAAATTCGACTAAATTCCCTGTATATTTAAGAAATGATGAATTTATCATAGAAAACTGCTATACCATCCCCCCTCTCTCACACACACACCTACATACCATTCTTTCTTATTTTGGTTGCCTTTGGTTTATTGTTTGTGCAAAACCTTTTCATGTTATGTAATCAAAACTATCCATTTTACTTCCAATGATCCTCTCTATCTCTTGTTTGGTTGTAAACTTTTCCCTTATCCATGGATGGGTCAGGTACATTTTCCCATGCCCCCCCATTTATTTATACTACACTTCACATCTAGATCATTTACCCATTTTGACTTTATTTTGGTAAATGCATGGGATAGTCATCTATGACTAGTTTCCTTCCAAACTGCTTTCAAATTTTCCCAGCAATTTTTGCCAAATGATGATTACTTGCCCCAAACTCTTGGATCTTTGGGTTTATCAAAAATACTAGCTTGTTATTCAATCGTTTCAGTCATGTCTGACCCTTCATGACTCCATTTGGGGTTTTCTGGAACAAGATACGAGAGTGGTTTACCATTTCCTTCTCCAGCTCATTTTACAGATGAGGAAATGGAGGCAAACAGGGTGAAGTGACCTGTCCAGGGTCTCATGCTTAGTAAATGTCTAAGGCCAGATTTGAAATCAGTAAGACTCATCTTCCTGACTGCAGGTTCCACACTCTATCTGCCACCTAGCCACCTACCACCACATAGCTGCTCTTAAAATATTAAATTACTATAGTCATTTGCTACTATATATTGTATACTTAATCTATTCCGCTGACCACCACTCTCTTAGCCAGTACCAGATTATTTTGATGATTCCTGCTTTGTAATAAAGTTGGAAATATGGTATTGCTAGACTGCCATCCTTTACATTTTTTTCTCATTGACTTTATTGATATTTTTTACCTTTTTCTTCCAGATGAATTCTGTCATTACTTTTTCTAGCTCCATAAAATTATTCTTTCATAGTTTGGTAAAGCACTGAATAAGCAAATTATCTTAGGTAGAATTGTCATTTTTATAATATGTCTCCAGCTATTTAGATAGATCTTTATTTATGTGGAAAGTGTTTTGCATTTGCATTCTTATAGTCCCTCCTTTTGTCTTGGAAGGTAGACTCCTAAGTATTATAAATTTTTTGCAGTTATTTAAAATGTAATTTCTCTTTCTATGTCTTCCTCCTGGATTTTGTTGGTAGTATATAGAAATGCTAATTATTTATGCGGGTTTATTTTATATCATGCAACTTGGCTAAAGATATTAATTGTTTCAACTAGTTTTTTAGTTGATACTCTAGGGTTCTCTAAGTATACCATCATATCATCTGCAAAAAAGTGATAGTTTTGTTTCCTCATTGCGTACTTTTACTCCTTCAATTTCTTTTTCTTGTCCTATTGCTACAGCTTGTACTTCTAGTATAATATTGAATAATAGTGAAAATGGTCATCTTTGCTTCACCCCTGATCTCATATGGAAACCTTCTGGTTTATCCCCATTATAGATAATGCTTGCTTTTGGTTTTAGATATTAATCATTTTAAGAAGATTTTACTTATTCCTAGGCTTTTTAGTGGCTTTTAACAGGAACAGGTATTTTGTCAAAAGTTTTTTTTTCTGAATCTATTGATATAATTATGAGTATTGTTTTTCTTGTTGATATGGTCAATTATGCTGATGGTTTTCCTAATATTGTACCAGCCCTCCTGTAACAACAACCACACTGGCACACCCAGGATGGCTGCTGGTGCAGGTTCTTTTATCTACTTTACTAGGAAAGATAGCTGTTTCAGGGGTCAAGAGTCTTCTTTAATTACATAAAAGACAAACAGAGAAAATACAGAGAAAAGAAATAAAAACCAACAGACAATGCTCTACTGCCTGAATTAAAACAATGCTGCTATGTATACTTTACATTCACCACTGGATTGAGAGAGCCTTTACCTCTGAAGAGTCTAGGAGCTATGAACATATGGAGTCTCAACCAGGAAATCAGAAGATCTTTCTCATAAGCAAGCCCCCAAAGCAAAAGCTCACCTCTCAGAATATATACTCTTTCAGCTAATAGGCTCAGTGCCTAATTAGAAATTAATGAAAGGTGTATAAGCTTTCCTACAAGCAAGCAAGCTTCCCTTAATGGGCTCCACATGAGGCCTATTGATGGTCAGGGAAGATCTTATTACCCGTTAACCTTATACCTCCATGGCTGGTATAAATCGCACTTGGTCATAGTATATGGTCTTCGTGATACACAGTCATTATCTTCTGCCTGGTATTTTATTTAAAATTTGCATCTATTCATTAGGAAAATTAGCCTATAGTTTTCATTCTCTGTTTTTACTCTCCTTGGTTTAGGTATTGAAGCCATATTTGTGTCATAAAAGGATTTTGATAAGACTTCTTATGTATTTTTTCACATAGTTTATATAGTATTGGATAAACTGTTCCTTAAATGTTTGGTAGAATTCACTTATAAGTCTATCTGGTTTTGGGAGTTTTTTTCCTAGGAAACTCATTGACGGCTTGTTGCTTTTCTTCTTTCTGAGATGGCGTATTTAAGTATTCTATATCATTTTCTCTTAATCTGGGCAACTTATATTTTTGTAAATATTCATCCATTTCACTTAGGCTGTCCATTGTATTGGTATATAATTAAGAGAAAAAAACTCTCCTATTAATTGCTTTAATTTCATCCATTTTACCTTTTCCATTTTTGATATTGGCAATTTGGTTTTCTCCTTTCTTTTTTTTAATCAAATTAACCAACAGTTTATCTATTTCATCATTTTTATCATAAAACCAGCCCCTAGTTTTATTAATTAGTTCAGGTTTGTTTTGTTTTGTTTGTTTGTTTTCACTTTCAATTTTATTTATCGCTCCCTTGGTTTTTAGGACTTCCATTTTGGTGTTTAATTTGGCAGTGGTATCAAATTTCAAAGATTGTCACCCTCTACCAGGTAAAATGTACTTTAAACACATAAGCTTCAATTAGGCACTGGTTCTTCTTTTGAAATGGTATTCCAAAGTCCTTGGGTCAGAAGGTTCACAAATGCTATGCCTCCCAATCCCAAGCCATAGTGAGTCTTCTCCAACTGAAAATACTGCATATGAATCAAAGAAGCAATTTGCCTGCTCCTCAAGGATGAGCATAGCTAAATGAAGTGAGGAACTTTTGTAAAAATTTGACCACCAAGTGATTAGATGTACATAACAAAAATCATGAAACTTTAAAGGAATTTAATTTTTCCTTAAAGCAGGAATTATTCATACTAATGAATAATTTCAAAATTTCAAAGTACAATAGTTGAATTACTGACTTATAGGCTGAATTGCATCTTAATGAATCCTAGTCTAGTACACAGGTGATAACAATGTTATTTCCATGTTCCTTGCTGTGAAAGAGCTTGGAGAGGGAAGAACTGCTGTAGGATTTTCCTAGACCAATTCTGTTTTAAAAGAATAGCAGTCCAGATGCCCAGCTCAAGAGTTTTGAGGAAGCACCTGAGTCACCTGTCAGGGATGATGATTCATAAACTGGTGGGTTAACAGATTACCTTGTAAGTAGTAATTTAAAAAAAAAAAAGGCTGCACCACATTCAGGTCTCCACAGTGCTTTGGCTACTTTTACTCAGTGCAGAACTCACAAACTAAGCTACCCAACAATTCCTTACATAAAAGGAACACAGTTTTTGTTTTTTACACAAATCTCCCCAAATCATCAAATATGCCTTTCTGTGCTGCACAGATATAATAGATAAAATATTTGCATATATTTCCATCATTTGGAGCTCAATGTGGAGCTCAGGGCAAGCTAGTCACAATCTCTTATCTTATTTTCCACCTCCTCAAACTTTATCCACTCCTGCCCTCTCACATTTCTTGTATGTTGGCCTTTGTCAGTGCTAATAATATCTAGGCATTCAGTTCATTAATGATAAATTTTTAATTGTCCTCAACTATCTGGTATTTGTAGTCATTTCTTAGGGTAAATTGCTTAGGTTATTACTATTTTTTTTAATTTACAAAATGACTTTGGTCTTGATCTAACATTTTAAAAACAGAATTTAGTTGCATTCTAAATCAGGCTTTTAGAAGAAATACAACTTTAGTCCAGGTTTCTTGCTTGCTAGTATTAGATGGTGATTTAGTGAAAAGAAGCAAGGTTGGTCATACGCTTCTAAGAGATTACATCACGCTCATTTGTGGTGCTAATCTTGATTAAAGATTTTCCCCTCCCATTCAATGTCTTCATAGGTCTCAGGTGGAGCTAGTTAAGGGAAGCTTGGTTAAAGGAGGCTTGTTTGTAGGAAGGCCCTCACCCTTTTGCTAACTAGGTACAAAGCCCCAGGCCCACACTCTTTTTGCTGATTAGTTTTGAGGCCCTCAGGCCCTATATATATGGGGAAAGAAGCCCACCTGTTCAGTCAGTTATTCAATAAACATTTGTTAAGCACCTACTATGTGACAGACACTGTGCTAAGCACTGGTAGTATAAATTCAAATTAAAAACATTCCTTTAAGGAGTTTACAATTGATGGGGGAAGACAACACACAAAAGGAAGCTGAAAGGGGGAGTGGAAAGAAGGGAAGAGAGAAGGATCTCTGCTTGGGGGCATGATGGGGATTCTAAGGAAGTCCAAAAGTGGTGTAACTGGGGTGAAGACTATATTAAACCCCTTCTTTTAATGGAGGCCCTCCAGGACCCATAGTCCTACCCACGAGTCAAAGGATTCAGTCAAAGGAATTGAAGATACTAATGAGATGTGAATCCTGAAGCAGATTTAGTCTTGCAGGTTAATGACTTCCCTGGCTTCCTCTACGTCCCAACTAAAATCTCATCTTTTACAAGAAACCCCTCCTAATTTTAGAACTTCTCCCCGTTAATTATTAGTTTGCAGGTTGCCTCCCTCACCCACCTGCCTTGGATTGTAATCTCCTTGAGAGTAGGGACTGTCTTTTGCCGCTTTTTGTGTCCTCAGCACCTAGCAGAGTGCCTGGCATATAGTAGACACTTAGTAAATGTTTATTGATTAATTAATGAGATTTCCAATGATGAGTTTCCTGAGAAAGGAAGACATTATCTAGATGCCCAAGGAAGTCCAAAGGCAGTGTAGCTGGTGACGGATGAGGGGTAAAAGGGTGGCAAGTGTTCCACTAGCTTGTAGCCTTTGTTCCTCTCTGCAATCTCTGCCTGCAGTCAGTAAGGCTGCACTGCAGCATGGCGGCACCAGGCAGGTAAGTGGGCAAGCAGTGATTCTCTGCGAGCCCCAGCTTCCTTCTCCTTCCTGTGCTCATTGTGGGACGAACAAGATGATTATCCATGAGCAGCTGTTCCCTGTGTACCCTTGACCCCTTCCCTCCCCTGGGTGGGGGGTCTCCCCAATGACCCGCATTGCCCCTGACTCAGATTCTATACACATACTCTACTCAGCCTTGGGAGGCCCAGAATGCAACAGGGACAAGCAGATCCTGATTCCAGGGCCTCACCCTCAGGAGAAATAGATGGAACATGTACTTCCCACCCTAACCATACCCCACAGAAGAGAAGAGGGGCATTCTGCTTAGATACCTGTGGCAATCCAATTGCTAGAGGGACCGGAAGGCTCTCCTTCCCAATTCTGAAGCCTCATCTACTAGAAAGGGAAAGAGTTCTTCATACCCTTCACAACCCAAGAACGACACAGACTGCTGGGGTAGGGTGGAGTGGAGTGATAGTGGCGGTGGTGGTAGAAGGGGGCAATTCAAGGACACAGGCAGCTCTAGAGGTGAGTTGCTATCTATCTACCCATGCCCTTCACTCCCCTTGCTCCCAAGAAAACAAAGGTAACTTATTCCAGGACAGGAGCAGGCACAACATGGAGAACCCAAGGGGAGCAGGTATAACAGCTGCTGTAGTGGGGGCCTAAGCAAAAGCCTGGAACAGCAAGGGAAAAAAATGGCAAGAATCAACAGAGACTGCTGCTTCTGCCAGTGGGCTCAGGATGCAAGTAGGCAAGTACAGAACTCATTCGACACATCCCATCCCCCTCCACCAACCTTGGAAGCTTTGGAAGCAAATGGAGAAGGCCATCTACCACCAGGAAATCAGGACCTACCTGGATGCCTTGTCATCAGCCCTCCTGCTGCTCCTTCTCCCTATTTCTAGGGAGTAGATGGAGCTCTGGGTCTAGAGTCAGGAAGATCTGAGTTCAAATCCAGCCTTAGATATTTACTAGCTGTGTGACCGTGGGCAAGTCACTTATCCTCAGCTAGTAAGTATATGAGGCTGGATTTTATAAGTAGATATAGATAGATATAGATATAGATATAGATATAGATATAGATATAGATATAGATATAGATATAGATACGTACACTTTTATAAGTATAATCTTACTTGATCTTCACAACAGCCCTGCAAGGGAAGTGATATTGTTATCTTAATTTTATAGTGAAGGAAACTAAAGCAAAAAGAAGTTAAATGACTTGGCCAGAGTTACAAAGCTACTAAGGCTCTGAGGCTGGATATGAGTTCAAATGTTCCTGACTCCAAGTCCACAGTTCCATCTACCGCACTGCACCCCCAAGCAACTTTGTGTAGTAACACAATTCTACTATTCAGTTTAGTATAAACATATGATAAAATAGGGATGCTCATTAAGCATTATTTAGTAGATTCATTTGCTAAGTGGCCTGGAAGATTCCACAAAAGCATGTGAGTAAAATGAAAAAGGAAGATAAGTTGTTGTTTTTACCTTGACTCTAGGATCTCTTTTATTCTCAGTTTCTGATTCACTTATATATAATTTCAGATATTAGTTGCATTTTTAAAATGCCATGTTGTTTGGGATTTTGTTTTCTTAGGCTTAAAATATCATACTAAGGGTAAGAATTCACCACCTTAGGCTAAGAATTTCCCTTCTTAACAAACATAATTTACAGTCAATAGATTCTGTGTGTGTGTGTGTGTGTGTGTGTCTGTCTGTCTGTCTGTTTTTCTCTGTCTTTCTGTCTCTGTCTCTGCCTCTCTTTCTCTCTCTGTCTCTCTGACTCTCTCTGTCTTTCTGTCACTGTCTCTTTCTCTGTCTCCGCTTCTCTTTCTTTCCCTCTCTTACTCTCTCTGTGTCTTTCTCTGTCTCTCTAACTTTTTTTTGTCTCTGTGTCTGTCTCTGTGTCTCTGTGTCTCTCTGCTTCTCTCTCTTTCTCTGTCTCTGTGTCTCTGT